>NC_136018.1:555568-638068 GCF_048128805.1 Centroberyx gerrardi | reverse complement strand
AAAATGTGTCAGCATGGTGGCTCAGTGGTCGGTACTGCCGCCTCACAGCAAGACGGTCGTGAGTTTGAATCTCCGCCCCGGTCCTTTCTGTGTGGCGTTAGCGTGTTCTCCCCGTGTGTTAGCGTGTTCTCCCCGTGTGTTAGCGTGTTCTCCCCGTGTGTTAGCGTGTGTTTCCTCCGGCTGCTCCGGGTTCCTCCCACAGTCCAAACACACGTCAGACTCTGAACCGCACATAGGCATGAGTGTGTTTGTGTAGTATGCTATATGATGTATGTAATCTAGTAAAATGATGCATATGACATTGTATATGAAGTATGTAACCTACATGACATAGTATAGGATGTACAGTATATATGTAGTATGTATATATATATATGATGTAGTATGTATATGACATGTACTGTATATGATGCTATGTAAAGCCCTCTGAGACATGCTTGTGATGAAGGGTGATATAAATAAACTAGACTAGACTAATAATAATAATGAGAGGAGTGAGAGAGTGGTCCAGCTGGAGGCCGCAGTAGCAGTAGCAGCAGTGGTTGCTAGGCAATTACAAGTGGTGGCTAAGGTGTTATTAATGGTTGCTAGGGTGTAATTATAATAGTAATAATAGTACTACCACCACTACTACTACTACTACTACTAATAATAATAATAGTAATAATAATAACAGTGTTTCTCTGTTTCAGGTGAAGAAAGCTTTCTTTGCTCTGGTGGCGAATGGAGTCAGAGCCGCTCCACTGTGGGAGAGCAAGAAACAGAGCTTTGTAGGTAAGACTGGCTGTGTGTGTGTGTGTGTGTGTGTGTGTGTGTGTGTGTGTGTGTGTGTGTGTGTGTGTGTGTTCACTCCCATCTCATCCTCAGGCTGTTCCAATATTGTAAGAGAGAAAGAGAAAGCTGAGAGAGAGAGAGAGAGAGAGAGCGAGAGCGTCTATATTTAGCAGCCACACACTTCATTCAGACAGACATTCTGTCCTTCCTCTCCCAATCTCTCTCTCCTCCTGTGTGTGTTAATATTTCTCTCTCTCTCTCTCTCTCTTTCTCTCTCTCTCCCTCTCTCTCTTTCTCTATCTCCCTCTCTGTCTTTCTCTTTCTCTCTCTCTCTCTCTCTCTCTCTCTCTCTCTCTCTCTCTCTCTCTCTCTTCAGGAATGTTGACCATCACAGATTTCATCAACATCCTGACCAGATACTATAAATCCCCCATGGTAGGATACACACACACACACACACACACACACACACACACACACACACACACACACACACACACACACACATACACACACACATACAAGTGAAAACAAACGAGAGGAGAAAAACATTGAGTCCTATGAGGAGAAAAGCGATGAGTCATGCTCTATCGTTATTAGGAGAAAATACTGAGTCATGGTCTGAAGTTATCAGCAGAAACAAGATGAGTAATGATCTGTATTATTAGTAGAAACACGATGAGTCATGATTTATCTTTATTAGCAGAAAAACATAAAAACAGATTATAAATGCTGTCTGACTGAGATGTTATGACCCACAGAAAGAGATAGAGAGAGAGAGAGAGAGAGAGAGAGAGTGTGTGTGTGTATGTGTGTGTGTGTGTGTGTGTGTGTGTGTGTGTGTGTGTGTGTGTGCTCTGTGTAAGTCTCTCTCTCCCTGTCTGTCAGGTCCAGATCTATGAGTTGGAGGAACATAAGATCGAGACGTGGAGAGGTAAATACACACTGACAGATATTCATGTGTTTCTAAATATTCTTATTTCCAAATACAATTAAATATGTTCAAAACTTCTTCTTCATGTCATTATTATTGCTATTATCAGTATTATTTGTCGTAGTAGAAGCAGTAACAATATTTGTTATTGTTATTAATATGAATATTTCTATATGTGTTAACAGAGCTGTACCTGCAGGAGACCTTTAAACCTCTAGTCCACATCTCACCTGACGCCAGGTAGGCTATGTGTGTGTGTGTGTGTGTGTGTGTGTGTGTGTGTGTGTGTGTCAGGTATAATAACAGCAGGCAGGTAAGGAGTCAGACAGACAGGTACATAAAGAAACAGACAGACATGCAGACAGGCAGGTAGACAAACACATAATTCTGAAGGCAGTGATAGACTGGGCAATTTGTTGAGAAATTTAATCGACCTGGTTAATTTTTTTCATCATTTCATCACTGATCCATCTGACTGATTTAGTGTTGTCAGCTAGCTAACCATAGTATCTGGTCAGCTAACATCACTGTCTTGTTGTTAACACATCTGATTAGCACACTAGCTAACGTAGCTAGTAGCAGCTAGCGGTAGCGTGTTCACATTAACATCAGTGTGTTTGCTGGAGATTTACACTTTATTAACTAACCGACAATTCTACAATGTTCCTCCATCATGGAGACACAGCTGGCTGGGAGCAGGTTGGTGACACAACTGCAAAACCTCTATAAACAACCAATTGTAAGGAGGGCAAGGTTCAGAAAAATATTCCTTTTTGTTTGATCATGGATGATATAAATGATAGGGACAGATAAAAGATCCAGAAGAAAAAGGTAGAAAGGTCAGACAGGTAGACAGACTGTTCTCATATCCAGTTTTTAGCAACTCTAGTATTGGTTGGGTGGTATTGCTATAGTGTCAGATTTTGGCCCTGCAGTCTTCTACTGTTAAAACCACTGAATAATTTATTACCTGCTGAAAATATACTGACGAGGAGAGGAGAGAGAAGATGAGTTATACTTGCCCTGATGGCAGAGATGAGATGAGAGGAGGAGGAGGGGAAGGAGAAGTTATACCTTCACTGACAACAGAGGAGAGGAAAAGAAAGGAGGAGGAGTCGAGGAAACAGTTTCAGGAGGAAGATGTTCTTTAGCTAAACAGATTACAGGAAGGTGGAGCAGAGGAACGCTGACGGAACAAGAACTTGTCTGAAAGAGAAGGAAAACGTAAATATTACACTTAAGTTGAAATGAATGAGGTGGCATCCTGTCCAGGGTAAAACACTTTTTGTAACATAGCTATGATCACACTGCATTTAAAGTAATAATCTGCAATTTTTTCGTATCAATGAATGTGTAATGAAAGTTTTTCCAATTGGGTTTTGGACGTTTTCCCAGGAAAATCCTGCGTTTTAAGTTTACAGAATCAAAAACAGCGGTTTGTTTGGAATAAATATGAGAAGGTAGAAGACATATAAGAAGCTATATTGCGTGTCTTATTATTACAGTATGTTGGGTCAGTGCCGACACTGAGTGCAAAACACCAAAGCATTTGGTGAAAGAGCCTTCAGCTGCGCTTCCCCGGCAGCCTGGAAGCAGCTTCAAGATAAAATCAAGCTCAAATTTCTAATTCGGCTGGACCGCTTTAAATGTTTGATCAAGGATGTATTAGACAATGTATGTACTTGTTTTGGAGCCTAGACTGATTGTAGATGTTCATGTCACTATTTGAATTTGTGCGTTTTGTTGTTTGTAACTTTCTGTTGTACTGTTTGTAAGCTATCTTGGCCAGGACTCCCATGGAAATAAGATTTTGAATCTGAATGGGATTATTTCTTGGTGAAATAAAGGTTAAATAAAAGCAATGACCAATTATCAAGAATCCCCCAGATTATCACTTTAAACAAAGTATTATGTAGCGTTAAACTAGTACTGTACTGCTTACAGTGAACATTTTGACAGCAGTTAGTGCTCTTATAGTACTTTCAGCAAGCATACAGGTTATTTACATTCGAGTCATTTATCTGACTCTGTTATCCAGAGAGACTCCACTGAGGTCAACAGTAGAATAAGTTTCAATTCTTAGATCATCAATATTACAAGCAATCAGTAGTGGAGGTCAAGGGTCAGAGGTCACAGTATCTAACAAATAGATGGAACAAATATTCCTGTGACCCTAGAATTACCATGAACTCTCTCCCTCTCTCTCTCTGTCTATTTGTCTCCCTCTCTCTCTCTCTCTCTCTCTCTCTGTCTCTCTCTCTCTCTCTCTCTCAGTATATTTGAAGCTGTGTATTCGTTGATAAAGAATAAAATCCATCGGCTTCCTGTCATCGACCCTGTCAGTGGCAACGCCCTCTACATCCTGACGCACAAGAGGATACTCAAGTTCCTACAGCTCTTTGTAAGTCTATATACTAGTATCCTACATCCTACTTAGTACCCTACACCCTACATAGTACCCTACCTCGTATCCTACATCCTACTTAGTACCCGACACCCTACCTGGTAGCCTACACCCTATATCGTACCCTACACCCTACCTCGTACCCTACACCCTACCTGGTACACCCTACCTTACATAGTACCTTACACCCTAGGTATACAAGTTAGCTCTAAATCCTGAGTCACAAGAGGGTCCTAAAGTTTGTACAGCTCCTTCTAGCGGTACGTTCAGACTACGGGCTACAAAGCAACAGGAAGTCATTCATGTTCAATGGAAGCCGGCAACACAAAGCTACAAACTCCAGAGCGTGAAATGAAGCAGCTAAAACCTGAAGAAAACCTGTCAGCTGGCTTCAACTTCTGTGGCAAAGTGCAAACCAATCAGAGTAGAGGGATGGTAGGGTCGGGCAGTTATATTTACTTTATTGTTATTTACTTGATTAATTATTTCAATTAACAAGAACGATTATTTGCCAAATAAAATAAAAACGAGACAAATGCAAAAACTATGACAGTATGACATTATTAGTTGCTGCACTCAGTGTGACGACAACATGAACCGTCAATGAAACACCCAGCAACACTTTTCTGCTCCGCTGGTCTTGTAGCTTTTGTAGTGCATAATTTGAACGTACCATGAGTCAATATATCATCACACACTAGCACCTTACACCCTAGCTAGTACCCTATACCCTGCCTACTACCCTATACCCTACCTAGTGCCTATACCCTACCTACCATCCTAGTTAGCTACCTCTACATCCTGACACACAATAGGAACCTCCTACAGTTCTCTATAAGTCTCCATACTGGTACCCTACACTCTACCTAGTGCCTACATCCTAACTAATACCCTGCATCGTACCTAGTACCCTACACCTTACCCTACACCTTACCTAGTACCCTACACCTTACCCTACACCTTACCTAGTACCCTACACCTTACCCTACACCTTACCTAGTACCCTACACCTTACCCTACACCTTACCTAGTACCCTACACCTTATCTAATGCCTTACACCTTATCTAATGCCCTACACCTTACCTATTACCCTACACCTTACCTATTACCCTACACCTTATCTATTACCCTACACCTTACCTATTACCCTACACCTTATCTAGTACCCTACACCTTATCTAGTACCCTACACCTTACCTAATGCCCTAAACGTTACCTAGTACCCTACACCTTACCTATTACCCTACACCTTATCTAGTACCCTACACCTTACCTATTACCCTACACCTTATCTAGTACCCTACACCTTATCTAGTACCCTACACCTTACCTAGTACCCTACACCTTACCTATTACCCTACACCTTATCTAGTACCCTACACCTTACCTAATGCCCTAAACCTTACCTAGTACCCTACACCTTACCTAGTACCCTACACCTTACCTAGTACCCTACACCTTACCTAGTGCCCTACACCTTACCTAGTACACCTAGTACCCTACACCTTACCTAGTATCCTACACTTTACCTAGTACCCTACACCTTACCTAGTGCCCTACACCTTACCTATTACCCTACACCTTATCTAGTACCCTACACCTCATCTAGTACCCTACACCTTACCTAGTACCCTACACCTTACCTAATGCCCTACACCTTACCTAGTACACCTAGTACCCTACACCTTACCTAGTATCCTACACTTTACCTAGTATCCTACACCTTAGTACTCTATACCTTACCTAGTTCTCTGCACCCATCCTAGTACCCTACACCTTACCTAGTACCCTACACCTTATCTAATGCCCTACACCTTACCTAGTATCCTACACTTTACCTAGTACCCTACACCTTACCTAGTATCCTACACCTTACCTAGTACCCTACACCTTACCTAGTATCCTACACCTTACCTAGTACCCTACACCTTACCTAGTATCCTACACCTTACCTAGTGCCCTACACCTTACCTAGTATCCTACACCTTAGTACTCTACACCTTACCTAGTTCTCTGCACCCATCCTAGTACCCTACACCTTACATAACAAACCAGTTTCCTACCATAGTTTAACACATAAGAGGGTTCTACAGTTCCTACAGCTGTTTGAAAGTCTACATACTGGTACCCTACACCCTACCTGGCATACTAGCTAACGTAAAACTATATGCTGTACTATATGTTAAGAATTTAATAATCTAATGTAAGGATCTTTTAACATGGTGTGCAATTGGACCAGTATGAAAGCTAGACCCATGCTGCCCCCTGGTGGACTTATATACCAGTATTTTACATACTTGTAGTATTAATCATGTAAGTAAGATGTTAATTCTGTAATACTGACTGAAATTAAATGCCTGGTTTATTGGACATCTTTTATTTCTCTGCTTATCTGAAGCTTTTATTGTATTATTGTATAATGATATAAAGACTGTGTGTGTGTGTGTGTGTGTGTGTGTGTGTGTCAGGTGTGTGAGATGCCCAAGCCGGCCTTTATGAAGCAGACGTTGGAGGAGCTGGGAGTAGGAACGTACTCCAACATCGCCTACATCCACCCTGACACGCCGCTCATCACCGCCCTGTCCGTCTTCACGCACCGACGGGTGTCCGCCCTGCCCGTCGTCGACCACAGCGGTGAGAATCAGAGTCTTAGGGATAATAATAAATCTATACATGTCTTGAAAAATAGGTTTGAAGCTCCTCAGGCAGGTCAGTCAAGGTTGTAGGAGAGAGAGGGATGGAGGGATGATAGAGGTTAGAAGGTTGGACGGAGGGATTTGATGGATTGAGGGAAGGCAGGAGGGATAGAGGGAGAGACTGAAGGATGGAAGAAGTGAGAGAAGGATATAGAGAAGGAAGAAAGGATTGAAGGAGAGACTGAAGGATGGAAGGTGGGATAGAAGGATGGAGGGAAGGAAGGAGATACTACGGACATTTTAACATGCTGAAATATACCTTCCCTCTTCTCACTGTGTGTGTGTGTGTAGGTAAAGTGGTGGATATCTACTCCAAGTTTGACGTCATTGTAAGTAAATCTTTCTGTATTCACCACACAACACATTTTACTGTCTCTCTCTCTCGCTGTAGAACCCAACAGCAGAGAAAACCTAGTCAGTTACCTCGATGTGATCCCTGTCTCTCTCTCTCTCTCTCTCTCTCTCTCTCCCTCTCTTTCTCTCTCTCCCTCCCTCTTTCTCTCTCTCTCTCTAGAACCTAGCAGCAGAGAAGACCTATAACAACCTGGATGTGACGGTCACTCAGGCTCTCAGGCATCGCTCCCAGTATTTTGAGGGGGTCATGAAATGCAACAAACTGGAAACACTGGAAACCATAGTGGACCGCATAGTCAAGGCTGAGGTAACACACACACACACACACACACCTGCACACACATAAAAAAAAACAGGACACACACAGCAAAACACTCATATAGCCACTCATAGACAGATCAGCATTTTCTCTTACATTCTGAGTCCTTCAACACTTCTGTGTAGGCCGGCTCTGTGGTTACCATGGTTTCCCAGGTTAGTTGACATGGGAAACCAGTTTGTTTTGCCATAGGGCCCCAAGCTGGTTGCCATGATGCCCCAGGTTAGATACCATGGTGTCCCAGATTAGTTGCCATAGTGCCCCAAACTGGTTGCCATGGTGCCCCAGGTTAGTTGCCATGGTGCCCCAGGTTAGTGCCTTGGCACTGTTGCTCAACTCATTGAGCAACACAGAGAATGTCTTTCACTTGCTGTCTCTTTCTCTGTGTCTCTCTACCTCTGTGTCTGTCTTTCCTTGTCTGTCTATCCAGGTCCATAGGGTAGTAGTGGTTGACAAGCAATCTCTCTCTCTCTCTCTCTCTCTCTCTCTCTCTCTCTCTCTCTCTCTCTCTCTACCTGCCTGTCTCTCTGTCCAGGTCCACAGACTGGTTGTGGTTGATGAGGAGTCTCATATCATCGGTATCGTCTCTCTGTCTGACATCCTGCAAGCGCTGGTCTTAACACCCGCAGGTACACACACACACACACACACACACACACACATATAAATATATACACACTATGGGTGTTAGGAAATAGTGAATAATTATTATGAATAATGAATGAGTAGCCTATGTGTTGCCTCATGATCATATAAAAGATTTTAACTTTTTCTCCCTTTGTCTCCGTATTTGTCTCTCTCTCTCTCTCTCTCTCTCTCTCTGTCTCTCTCTCTCTCTCTCTTCCTGTCTCTCTCTCTAGGTGTAGGTAGGAAGGACAGTCTTCCCAGTCAGCCAGCAGCTCTGGCTTCGACAGAACCAGAGACGGGAAGTGAACCTGGACCAGACCAGGACCTGGAGCCTGGCAGAGAGACAGACAGAGAGACAGAGACAGAGTCAGAGAGAGAGACAGGGTGTAGCGTTGATGGTGTGGCTGGTATAGAGACTGATGCCAGCTTAGAGATGGGTGCTGTGGAGGAGAAAGAGACAGATGGAGAGGCAGAGAGACAGGCAGACACAAAGACAGAAGGAGAGACAGACACAGATGGAGAGAGAGAGACAGAGGGAGAGAGAGAGACAGAGGGAGAGAGAGACACTGACGTCACACAATCCGAGAGCGAAGCTAAACCGGAGACGGGAGGCGAGGCAGAAAGACAGAAAGACAGCGAGACAGACACCGAGGCGACAGAGGGAGAGAGAGAGACAGAATCACAGACGGAGAGAGAGGCGGAGGGCGAGACAGAAGCAACAGACACACAGACAGAGTGTGAGACAGACGCAGAGAGACAGACAGAGCTGTCTGCTGTGAGTCAGGAAGAGGTGGAGCTTCAGCTAGAGAGTGAGACAGGACCAACAGAGACAGACGAAGGAGAGGAAGGAGGAGAGGAGGAGGAGACCGGCGAAGGAGGGGAGGAGGAGAAGGAGGAGGAAGGAAATGGGGGAGAAGGAGGGAAGGAAGGAGAGGAAGAGGAGGAGACAGGTGAAGGAGGGGAGGAAGAGAAGGAGGAGGCGAAGGAGGGAGAAGCGGAGGAGGGGATAGGGGAAGGAAGCGAGGGAGGAGAGAAGGAGGGAGGAGACGAATCCCAAGAGGGAACTGGCGAAGGAGAGGAGGAAGGGAAGGAGGCGGAAGTAGAGAAGGAGGTGGAGGGAGAAGGAGGAGAGATGGAAGGAGAGAAAGAAGGAGAGAAGGAGGCAGAGGTAGAGAAGGAGGAAGAGGAGGAGGAGAAGGAGGCGGAGTGATAGCTTCGTCAGGCGTTTCTCTGGACTTTGTCGCGACTCGCCGAGGTCGAGTCGAGCTGCTCACCACAGGAAGAGGAGGCTGAGGAACAGGAAGGGGCGGGATCAACAGCCCCACAGGCTGACGTGGGATTGGCCAGGAGGCTCTGAGAGTCGGTTTTCATTGGCCGGCGATTGGGAAGCGTGGGATTGATGCAGAGCTGCGGCTGGACAGCGGACTTGGTTTTGTTACATCGGGAGGCGGGTGGGCCAGGTGGATGATTGACATGTGCTTGAGCCAATCAGGGACTTGAGATTGGTTGTTTCTCAGAGGATCATTTATTGTTCATCATTGTTCAAACCTTGTATCTCCAAGAAGTCAGATTTCCAGGAGTTAAGAGGAAAGGCCTTATTTTCAGACTGACGACCATGTGTTTCTGAAAGGTTTTCCTGAGTTCTGAATGCGTTTCATGGCCCTGGAGTCGTCGAACTAGCTTTAGCTGTAAAGAATCACGGAAACTGAAACGGAAAATCACCAGAACTGGAGTGAGCAGGTTTCCTTGCAATAGCAGCAACTTTAAGATAAATTACATCACTACTGCAGCGTTCAGGTCATATTGGAGTTACTGCAAACACAAGCTGCTGACTGGAAAAAAAGGTTCATGTCCGCCTCCTAGAGGTGATTACAAGTAGGACAGGTGGATGTCAGGCTCCAAATCCACCGCTGTCGGCTGTCCACAGTAATAAAAACCAAAATTATCAGTTATATTCACACAATAATACAATAATACAATAATACAATCAACTGCTTACAGTTAGCAAGCAATTACTGCTGCAGTTTGTTTGTAGTTGATTTTAAATTAATAAACAAGATGCCATCCTGTTGCTCCACTTCTTCCCATTCAACATGAACTCAGCATTAGTCCGAGTGTCCAGCAGGAAGCGCTGTTCCCTCATTTTCAATGGAGAGGAGGCGTTGTTGTTCCCGACAGTGCTGAGAGCTTATCGTGGTTTTACAAGTTTAATATATTTCAACTTTCAGAAAGATAGCACTGCGCTTCAAACAGGTTTTCAATCGTCTCCTTGCAACAGCAGCAGCCACAGCTAGCATTTCCCACAAATATCTGTTTACCGCTGCTAGCTAACACCGGTGACACACTACAAGACT
The DNA here is from genome assembly GCF_048128805.1 of Centroberyx gerrardi. Classification (NCBI taxonomy): domain Eukaryota; kingdom Metazoa; phylum Chordata; class Actinopteri; order Beryciformes; family Berycidae; genus Centroberyx; species Centroberyx gerrardi. The sequence continues at coordinate 627,605 of NC_136018.1, read as the reverse complement.
TTCAGCCTGATTATAGCCACAATTTGACTTAACGAAGGATCGGTCCAAGTCTGTGTCTGTCTGGGTCAGTCGCAGTGTAGTGTGTGAGGCTTCGGGACTTTAGCTCGACCCATCACTACTATCAGCATTAGTTCAAACATGTTGGCTCTGGACAAGTCATGACATCCTCCTGTAGTGTGAACCGGTCAGTCACTCGAATCTGAATGGACACCGGTAATAGCCAATAAAAGTTGAGCACCAGAGAACGAAAAAAATACAGAAAGTATTTACAGTTCTGGCTGTGTTCTAGTTGTGTGAAAGACTGTTGAGTTGCGTAGCGTAAGAAATGCAACTGTTCCTCTGAAATGAAAAAAAACATGCGAAAGCCAATCAGTCTTGTCTAATCTTGTAGTGTGTCAGCAGCATGAAGCAGAGGATCCTGGTGGACGCAGAGTAAGAAAACTTTGGTTCACCTCCTACATGTTCGCTTCAAACTGAAGAACTAACCAAAACCATCTCAGTTAGTCCAATTAAAGCTACCACATGCAACTTTTCACCTCGAGGCAGGAAGTGTATTGTTAGTCCCGCCCTCCTCCCACTCCATTGGTCAAGTTCCTGCCTCAACACCTGTCACTCATCTTGATGGGCTGGGGCGCGTTCAATCGGTAGTGCGTTGAACATCCTGTTGCAAAGCGTTTGTTACAGGTTATCGGCTGAGACGGCGATTCTGTGCGTTCTTCTCGAACAATTCTCTGAGCCAATTGCACATTGGCGTGACATTTGTATGTAGCCAATGAAAATGCAGAATCACCCCGAACCGAGTGAAACGCACCGTAAAATGTTTCACACCGTTGGGAGCGAATGTTTTGCACCGTAGCAAAACAGTGCAAGCTTTGAACGTGGCCCTGTTGTTGCATCTCTGCTCTTTCTTTCCTTCCTGCTTATCTCCGTTGTTGTTGTTGCTGTGACTTCCTGCTCTGCGGCTGCTAGCCTCACCTTGATAGTCACAGGCCACGCCCACAGGAAATGGTATACGCCCCAAAATGCCCCAGCATCATTGAAGTGACAATTTCATATCATCATTGTTGTTATTCTCATTATCACTGAATACCACTAATTATCTGCTGAAACCGAGATTATAATGATTCTATATATCAAATATTAGTCACTGTATATGTAGAGATTATATGTTTATCGTTTTATATATATATATATATATATATATATATATATACATATAAATATTTAAAAAATCAAGTCTGTACTATTGTTATGTTGGTGTTAAATTTTAAAATGATGCTGTAAAAAAGATAGATTTTGAAGTTGAATTTATTTATTTTGAAACCTTTATTTTTAAAGTTGTGTTCTGCTGCTGAAGAAGAGATTCACATAAGAACAGAAAATCAGATTTTTTTTAAAAAACACCCTCTTAACTCTCGTTGCTTATACAAATTATATTAATAACATATCACAGAAAAAGACAGGAAAGATGGCAGACAGATTTTTTTTTCTCGCAACGACTCGCCACAAAGAACTGTGGGACAGAAACGATCATGCAGCAGCCATGTGATCCGTACTTCATATTTCCATCCATGTAGTATTCATACAGATACTGCATCTGCATACTGACATCTCATACTAAAAATTGCAGACAATTTGTATGTAGTATGGAGAATTCGGACACGCGTTGTTTCATACCTCAGGCGGCGTGAGACCTTGCCATAACATGCGGACTCTTTTTGGTTGCAATTCTGTCATTTTGACCGCACACGCTCCATCACGTTTGTTTCTGCATGAAGCATGAACCAGGCTTTAGTCAGCTTTTTTTGTTGAACAAGAACCTGTTCTTAGTCAGCTAAGGCTGCGTTCACACACAGCGTTTTTTCCCCAACTGCCGGCGTCTTTTCTTCATTAAAAGTAATGGGAAGCGGCGGCAAGGCGCACAAAAGGCAGCTGCTCCAGAAAAAGTGCTGAGCCCAGCGTTTTTCTTTTTTGTCAGAGCGGAGCGCTTCTCAGAAAAGCGGCAGGTGACGTGAACCGCTTTTTTTCTCAGCCGACCAATCAGGATGAAGGAGAGGCCGGCCGTTTCCCATAACAACAACAAAGATGGAGAAAGTCAACGTCCCGGGGGAGAAATCGGTTGTTGTAATAAGTGAATTTCCGTTACAACACCGATCATAAAGGCAGTATTGATCATACTGGATGAGTATTGGAAATATCTGTCAGCCTTTGCTTGTTGCTCAACACTGTTTTGTCTGATAGAAGACAGAACCAGCTGGTCAGTGAGCTGCAGCTGCTCAGCTAACATCAGATGATGTTATCATGATCCGCTTTTTATTTCTCTTCACAAAACACTCCAGGCAGAGCCTTTTCCACACAAAAAAATGCTGTGTGAACGCAGCCTTAGTCAGCTTTTATTGTTGAACAAGAAAGTGTAATTAGTCAATTAATCCAGTTAAATAAGAATAAGAAATCAGATTTTGTGTTCATGTGTGAATTCAGTGATTGATTCTGTCTGTACCTGATCACCTCCTGACCCTCTTTCCTGTAAAACACTACATTTCCCAGAGTCCCGTGCCTGCGGCCTGGTCGGTCGTGTTTCAGCACAACAGAATCAGAATGGGTAGAGAGGAAGGCGTACCAGGGAGCGGCCTGTCTATCCATCGTAGATCTATACAGATGGAGGAGCCGTGAAGTGCCAGAGAACAAATACTGCTGTGTGGTCTGTGAAGACATTTTATTTTCTGTGTATTGAACCTTTAATCAGATCTAGAGAGCAGGGTGGAGAGGTCGGCCTCAGAGCCAAACGCTCATCATTTGGTCACTGCGGTCTTTACTGTCAGCTATGTTGGCTCCACAGTCCGGCTCTTGTTAAATCAGCGGTGATTCAAACGCTGCGTTCAGGTCCAACAGACTCGACGGTTCAAACTGGCGACTTGATGAACTGGTTTGAAGCCGTCAAGACGCCATGATTGTACAGACGTTTTCTGTAGACTCTGGTTGTTCCTGAGCAGCTTTTTCACCCCTAACACACATGAACTCAGTGATGAAACATCTGACTTTGTGTTTTACAGCAAAACAAACATTGTAATGTCAAACAGACCAAAAATTCAGCCTGGAGTTTAAGAGCTGTGATCACAAAATGACTGATGTAATGAAAATCCTTCATTTCTTTTACTTGCAATGAATCTATCATTCCCTACACTTGACTACAGCTGTTTCCTTGTATACGTATAATACATAACTGGTATAGTAGTATTATATACTACAATACTATAGCAATGACCATACAGCAGGACTGTGGAGCCAACATGGCCGAACCCTGTCTATGGCTCTGGCTGTTCTGTTTGATAAAGGTTTTATTTTGACAGACTGTTGACTTCAGTTGGCCTGTTTTTATATTTCTTGCTGTTGGAAAAAAAAAAAAAAAGAATAAACAATTCTGATGATTTTTTGTAAATCCTGTTTGTTTAGTTCCATCTACTCAAGAATCTTCTTTAATCAGAGCGGGTAGCTGCTTTTTTTATTTACACAACTATTGTCTATCAAGAGCCAAGAGTCTGCAGGTTTTCACTGCAGCTAACAGTGAACTCTCCTTCAACCAGACAGGAGGAACTCATCAGTCAAATGAGCCGCTGTAGAGACTGGTTCACTGAAGCCTAGCCTGCTGTCGTTAATTAACTGAAATGAAACAATTAACACCTGAACTGGTGCAACATTTGTGTATCTGAACTTGCTGCAGCCCAGTTGCAGTCTGTTGTTGTTCTGCTGCGGTCTGCTGGTTGTTTCCTCTGGGTAAGTGAACACAGTTATCTAGTTTTCCATAACAACTCAAGTTGTACCGTGAGGAACATTAATGCACCATATAGGAATACTTGTGTCTCTTTTTTTGAGAGTGTAGGCCAACAGCCAATCAGAAGCTTCTCAGCGGCTCCATAGATAAATAATAATAATAATAATAAACTTTATTTATATAGCACCTTTCATATCATAAAATGCAGCTCAAAGTGCTTTACAAGAGAAACAATAAAAATCAATAACACAGGTATTAAGACAACAATCCTAACATAAAAAGCATAAAACAAGTATATCAAAGAATAAGATAATAATAAAATAAATAAAAAAATAATAAAGAACAGTCCTAGATATAAAAAGCATAAAACAAGTACAAGTATAAAATAAATTGAAAATAATAAAGAACAATCCTAAATATAAAAAGCATAAAACAAGCATAAGAAATATAAAAGAAATATGAATTAATAACAATGGTGTTAAAATGAAAAGGTGGAATTAATTAAAAGCAAGATCATAAAAATGGGTTTTGAGCTGTTTCTTAAAACTATCAACAGAAGCTGCTTGTCTTATTTGTAATGGGTGTTTGTTCCAAAACTTTGGTGCATAAGAACAGAAAGCTGCTTCACCGTACTTTTTGTAATTCATTTTTGGGACATTTAGCAAGCCAGCACTAGACGAACCTAAGGGAACGGTTTGGAACATACTCAGATAAGCAGTCACAGAGATATGAAGGTGCTAAACCAGTCTAGACCATGCGCCATGGATCGTTTAAATATGGCCCAGAGAGTTCATGTGAGTTCAGGTCAGATTCTGGCACATCGCCCTTCTTTAGGCTCCCATTGGATTGTAATGGACACATTACTGTCACTAGGTAAGGACAAATAATTAATCCTATTCATCCTAATCTGTCATATTAGTGATCAGATTTAGTGATCAGTATGTTGTTAGTATGTCCGTTTATCATTTAGTAACCTAACTTGAACATGGAAGCTCTGAATGTGTGCTTTTATTTTACAAAATACAAAATAACAGTATTCCCGGTGTGGGGCTGATAACACCGTGTGGACTCCAAGACCGTATTCCACCGGTAACACCGCCCACCGCGACAACCCTAGTATGTTATAATAATAATAATAATAATAATAATAATAAACTTTATTTGTATAGCACCTTTCATACAAGAAATGCAGCTCAAAGTGCTTTACAACAGAGAAATTACATGCACCGAGTGCTTCACATAAAACTTGATAATGATAGTGAGAATAAGATAAAGAGAATAGAATATATAAAATGCATCTTCACATGAAAATAGACATAGAATGAGCATAAAATAAGATGGAAAATAAAACCCACTGAATAACAATAGTAAAAATATGAGGAATGCATAACATAAGATGGAAAATAAAATCCACTGTAAAATAATAATGAAAATAAAGTTAAAAAATAGAGTACATAGGATGCATAAAATCAAGTAAAATACAAATTTTAAAAGAAGTGCAGCAGTGCATAAGTGCGAAGCAAAGTGAGAAAAATAAAAAAAAAAAGAGTTTAAGGCCTGTATGGGGAAAGTCATAGCTGGTTATGTTATGTTTGAATGATATCTCTAATATATTTGAATAAATGTCTCAAAATAGACTGCAAACTTTGAGGCCCTTTGTCTCAAAAACATAGTTTGGTAACAGTCAAGACATAAAGGGGCATAAATGCCCCTCTGTCCAACATTGTATTAAACTCAAAATGTCTCCAGGGGTCAATGTGGCTGAAAATGATGGAGCAGGTCACGGGCAGAACACGTATTATATATATACAAATATATATATGCATTTAAGAATGGTCAGTCAGGTTTTGTTTCGTTTGTAGTTTTTCTCTTAGTGTTTTTAAATCAAACCTCACAAAGGATGAACACCAATCAAAATGTACACCCTACACATTGAATGACCATACTCACACTAACCCTAACCCTAACAACAACAACGCAAATACAAAATCTTAGTGCATAACCAACATATTCATATATTTAAAGAAGACTTTCACAGAAAATGCCCAAAATCCCACAATCCCAAAGTTCACAAACAAAAAATAATCCAACTCAAAATTCCACTATGGGTTTTCTTTGACAGTTTTTTTAGTCCAGGTAAACCTCGTTGCCCAAAGAAAAAGCGAAAATTAAGTTCAGTTTAGTTTAGTACAGTTTCAGTTCAGTTTGTAAGTAGCAACCAAAAAAAAACCTTAAAGTAAAAATAAATAGTTTTGATGATTTACGGAGTCAGTCAGTTCAGTCCAGTCAGTCAAGAGTCCAGTCCGGGTTTTTGCTGCTGGGTTGTGGGTGAATGACCGGCTTCTGTAAACAACTGAGCAGAGTTTATGGAGGATTGTAAATGCAAAAATTTACTTCACCCGTTGTGGGTCAAAATGAATAAGCAAGGTTCAAGAGTCTTCTGTGGATTCTTTATTCAGCCATGCATGGTTCAGTTCAGTGTTCCAAACAAGCAACAAAGAAGTGACAAAGAAGGGAGTTCAGGATCCACTTATATAGGTTAAAGTAAACAAAACTATAAATCTTGGCCCATAGCCAAACCCACTTGGCTCAAAACCAAACCCACTAGTTCGGACTTTTTACTGCATGTCCACCTATAGAATCATTTAAAACCACACATAACCATATATAGTGATCATGCATGCATTCAAGCACTGATTACATCATTATAGTAAGCAGGACAAAGGAAAGTAAGAACAGAGTGTACTATCCATATAAAAAAGCACATTATACATTTTATTTCTTACAGGATATGGAGCGATCCGGGAGAATGCAGATAGGGTTGATCGGAGGACGTCTGTCAGTGGCGGATGAATGAAACGGTTTGCAAGGGTTTAAACGACCTTACTGTAAATCTAACTGAGCGTGTTGCTCCGGCCGATGCTCTCTTCTGCTCCCCTGCTCTCTTACTCTCCTGCCCTCCTCACGAAACTGAATGAGATAAACGGAAGGGAATTGAATGGTGGCGCGAACCCGGGAACGAATCGGTGAGTAGATTATGAAAATGGGCGTTTCCGGGGGGGGGGGGTGTACACAGGTGATGAAATCTAGTGATAAAATACAGATTGTCATAGTGTGAAAGCCAAGAGGAGGCCCGGCTTGCACTAGGTCTACCTAGTCTTGTTGAGTTTAAACAACAATTTTGCTAACAACAAGCTAACACTGGCACCAATGTAATCTGCACCACCTGCTAATGGGAGTGTCAGTTTGTCAGAAGAGACTCTGTAGAAGGACAGAGTCCCAGCAGACCAGTCCAGATACACTGCTGCTCTGTTAGATCCAGAGGAACAGACAGGGATGATGGTGGACTTCCCATTGTGTCTGGCAGTATAGCTGTTAGACCCCATCCTCTCCTTCTGATTCCTCTGTAAGTCACTGCTATGTCCTATGTCCTGTCCTCCTCCCAGTAACATCGCCCAGTCAGACCCTCTCTACACAGAACCTGAAACTGCTGGTTAAACCTCTCTGGGTGATCCGGATCTGACTGCTCCTCTCTCACCACCGTTTCTGTTTGCTGTGTTTGGATCCAGAGTGAGATGACAGGCATCTGATGGGAGAAGACACACAACTGACATCAGAAATCACCATTTACTAAGACTCACTTCATCACCTCTCAATCAGTGATGCAGAACATCGAGTATAAAGAATAGAAGGAAGACTTAGATAAGGAACATAGATTAAGCTGTGTGTGTGTGTGTGTGTGTGTGTGTGTGTGTGTGTGTGTGTGTGTATAAAACAGTGAGTGAGCAAGAGATAGTGTGTTCATGCTGTGTCAATGCTCACATGTTGTCAGGCTGTCGGCTGTAATCCAGGTTTATTTCAGCCTGTAGGGACGAACACAACAACAACAGTCATCTGCAGGTCGACTCAACACATGCTTCTGGCTGATCTGATTGGCCGACACCTTCACTGAGAAGAGCAGCCATTGATAAGGTTGGGGATTAACCAGGAAATGCTGGATCTTTGGTTTGATACAATTCAATTCAATTCAATTCAATTCAAGGTGCTTTATTGGCATGACAGTTCACAAACAAACAATACTGCCAAAGCATGTAACAAGAAATGAATCATCAATTAACCAACATTTCAGAAAAAGAATCCCATCCCCTCCCATGTATTTGTATGTGTGTGTGTGTGTGTGTGTGTGTGTGTGTGTGTGTGTGTGTTGCTGTGCCTCCACTGTCTACTGACTATCACTGTTTCTGTGTTAAACATAAACCAGCAAAATATGATAATAGCCAATTAAAAACAGAACTTTTCACATACATTCATATTTTATTCTTCATATTTGTCATTCAACTGTGTGTCCCTCTTCTCTTAAAGTGTGACAACAATCAACAAATTTAGCAGCTAATGCTGCACACTGACTTTTCTCCCCACACAGCAGGGCAGTTTGAGAGGATCAGGCAGGTTGAACTCTGGGTAAATTCTACCTCTCCTCTCAAAATAAGTCTGTCTCACATCTTTGTATCTGTCACAGTGTAACAGGAAGTGACTTTCTGTCTCTGTCTCTCCCTGACAGCAGAATAAACACAACCTGCTCTCCCTGGGTTGCCAGGTCTGCCTGTGTTAACCTGTTTCTACAGCCAGCTTGTGAGCACAGAGCCTGCACCTCGTTTGGGATTTCCTCAGTTTGATGTTGGTCACAGTGGTCAGATATTCTGCCACTGTGTGTCTCTGTCTAGGGTCAGATAGACTTCTAACTAACTGTGTTTAGCACAATGCTGCCACTAACAGACCGACCAATTAACCTTGTCAACATGGACTGACTCCAACCCTCTACTGACCTCAGAGTCTCCAGTCTACAGTGTGGACTCTCCAGTCCAGCAGACAGCAGCTTCACTCCTGAATCCTGCAGCTTGTTGTTCCTCAGGTCCAGCTCTCTCAGATGGGAGGGGTTGGACTTCAGAGCTGAGGCCAGAGAAGCACAGCTGCTCTCTGACAAGCTGCAGGACCTCAATCTGAATAAAGAATAAAACATGTAGCTATAAAATAAAATATTCCTGAATGCTTGCAACAATCCAGTTTCATAATTCAATTATATCAGTTCAGGTTTTAAATGTGTAGCTCAACATTGTTATGTCCTGGTCTATGGACATTTTGTTAGTGTGGATCAACATAATATCGGCCTCATAGAGTCATTCCATCTGAAATCAGACAGGCTGTCAAACCTCTTTATGTCTCACAATTGGTCCATTTTCCTTGAACACATTCTTTAACCAACCATATGAATAAATCTGGATTAATATAATATTCACATCCACACAGAACTGAAATATTCTGTCTGACCTCAGAGTCTCCAGTCTACAGTGTGGACTCTCCAGTCCAGCAGACAGCAGCTTCACTCCTGAATCCTGCAGCTTGTTGTAATCCAGGTCCAGCTCTCTCAGATGGGAGGGGTTGGACTTCAGAGCTGAGACCAGAGAAGCACAGCTGCTCTCTGACAAGCTGCAGGACCACAATCTAAATAAAGAATAAAACATGTAGCTATAAAATAAAATATTGCTGGATAGAAAACCTGCTTGAAACCATCCAATGTCTCATAAACCAATCAAGGTTTTAAATATAAAATTTTCTAAAATGGTGCGCTCAACTCAAAACACCTGAACCCAACAGGCTGCCAGATTCAAAAAGAAATAACAAAGAAAAACCAGCACTCACTAATATTAATGACAACATGCTGCTGCTTGAATAAATAAGTAGAGACTGAAGAGTGAATTAGTGAGTGGAGGTTTTTCTTCATAATATTAAGGTTTTCAAGGTTTTAAAGCTCAACATGCACTATGCCAAGGTCCTGAATTTCCCCAAGGGGATCAATAAAGTGCTATCTTATCTTATCTTATCTTATCAATGGGCTTTACCAATAAGCTAGTCAGTGTGGATCAGCATAATGTCAGCATGCAGATGTCTTCAAATTAAATGTCACCATGATATTCATATTATTCATATAACATTTATATCACAGAACTGAAAAAGTTATGATAAATATTCTGTCTGACCTCAGAGTCTCCAGTCTACAGTGTGGACTCTCCAGTCCAGCAGACAGCAGCTTCACTCCTGAATCCTGCAGCTTGTTGTCACTCAGGTCCAGCTCTCTCAGATGGGAGGGGTTGGACTTCAGAGCTGAGACCAGAGAAGCACAGCTGCTCTCTGACAAGCTGCAGTCACTCAATCTGAATAAAGAATAAAACATGTAGCTATAAAATAAAATATTCCTGGAAAGAAAACCTGCTTGAAACCATCCAATGTCTTATAACCCAATCAGAGCTGTGGAGGTTTTAAATACACAATTTTCTAACACGGCGCTCTCAACTCAAAACACCTGAACCCAACAGGCTGCCAGGTTCAAAAAGACATAACAAGGACAAACCAGCACTCACTAATATTAATGACAACATGCTGCTGCTTGAATAAACAAGTAGAGACTGAAGAGTGAATTAGTGAGTGGAGGTTTTTCTTCATAATATTAAGGTTTGAAAGGTTTTAAAGCTCAACATGCACTATGTCATAGTCAATGGGCTTTACCATTAAGCTAGTCAGTGTGGATCAGCATAATGTCAGTTTACAGATGTCTTCAAATTAAATGTCACCACAATATTCATATTATTCATATAACATTTATATCACAGAACTGAAAAATCATGAAATGCTGCAATCTGACCTCAGAGTCTCCAGTCTACAGTGTGGACTCTCCAGTCCAGCAGACAGCAGCTTCACTCCTGAATCCTGCAGCTCGTTGTTACTCAGGTCCAGCTCTCTCAGATGGGAGGGGTTGGACTTCAGAGCTGAGACCAGAGAAGCACAGCTGCTCTCTGACAACCTGCAGGACCACAATCTGAATAAAGAATAAAACATGTAGCTATAAAATAAAATATTCCTGAATGCTTGCAACAATCCGGTTTCATAATCCAATTATATCAGTTCAGGTTTTAAATGTGTAGCCCATCTGAAATCAGACAGGCTGTCAAACCTTCATGTCTCAGAATTAGTTGATTTTCCTTGAACACATTCTTTAACAACCATATGAATACATCTGGGTTTGGGCCCTGGATGCCAAGTGGTTTAAAATAAATAAAGGTTTAGTTAAGGTCCAGAATGGCCAATTTTTATTGGGACCATATTTTCAGATGGCAGTTTCTCTGGAAATAATTGTGACAAAAAGCAGAATTTGAGTTGGATTGCTGGTGTAGCCACCAAGAACCTATGGATTACTAAAAATCAAGCTATTTATGTATTGAACCCATTAAAAACATGTTTTCTGGTAAATCTTCATTGGTGGAAAATCACATATGTGCATATTTGTTCAGCCTCAGAACTTTTACAAATATTTGTATGCATGTAATGTGCAGAAATTTGACTTATCCTTATGAAACTCCCCCATGATGAAATAACCATCTCAGTTACAAGCTCTGTTTTAATGTATATTCTGATGAAATATTGCCTTTAGGCAGCAGGGGTCACTGTTCTCAGTCAGCATTGAAATGACTTTTAGAAACTAGATGGCACTCAGTAGAGCTCACACCTCCACTAACACTCTGCAGTTGTCAATATTTGCCAGTTCCACATGTCGGATTTTCAACAAAGGTAATAATTTCTTCCATTCCACATTACCAACTTGTTTCATATTAAGAGATGAACACTTTTCAGCATATTAGCCGATTATCACAGCAACCAATCAGCACTATATCTGTTTAGAGCTGCTCTTCTGTCATTGGACCAAGTTTTATGTCTAAACAGGAAATGAGCTCTCCAGTGCCCAGATGTTGTTTGATTGGTCCAATAATGGAGGGTTTGCCTCTTCTTCTGTCTGCTGATTGGCCACAAAGTCTGATGGTGTTACGTGAATCCGTTCAGAAGTTATGTGTTTTTATGAGAAGCCACGCCCACTGCCACGCCCCCCTTTGGCCAATCAGTGTGAAAGGTTCATCAGTTCTTCCTCGCCCCATGAACAAAGTTTCCACAAAGTTTTATGTTAATCCGTTGATAACTTTTGGAGTTATCCTGCTAACAGACAGACAGACAGACAGACAGACAGACAGAGAGACAGAGAGACAGACAGACAGACAGACAGGCAGACAGGCAGACGGACAGACAGACAGACAGACAGGCAGAGAGACAGAGAGACAGACAGACAGGCAGACAGACAGAGAGACAGACGGACAGACGGACAGACGGACAGACAGAGAGACAGACAGGCAGACAGACAGACAGACAGACAGACAGACAGACGGAACGACAAACAACTGGTAGGACTTTAATATATAAAGACCCGGTCTGACAAAGGAACACATACAACTTTTTCATTGATTTTTTGTTCAGTTTTGTTTGTTCATTTTAACTGAGTTCATCTTTAACAGTCACTCAGTGAACACATTATAGAAATAACACACCAAAAAGTGAAATACATAATGCACTATAAAAAACTGTCCTAGTGACCCAAATTTGGCGGTCGACTCCCAGCAAGACCAATTTTAAGAAAACAAGACTAAGAGTCTAACAGCCGCAACATTGAACTTCGTGGAAGCGTTCCTGCCGGGAATCGAACTCTAGTCTCCTGATTGAGAGTCTTCAGTCTGACTCCCTGCGGCACACTTTCACCACGTGACCAGAAGTGATGAACAGAGCGACCGACCGACAGTGTCATCCATAGAGCCCCTGCTGTCGGGCTGAAAATAAACTCTATTCTCTGAATATCTTTCTGTGAATCGTATAATCCAGGTAACTCTGCCTCACCTGGGCTCAGTAATACAGGCTGCTGAAGAATATAATTGTGAAAAAATCCAAATAGTTGAGCAATTTCATTAAACAAAAACTGTTTTTGCACCATGCAGAACTTTAAGTCTGTAGAAACAGTTATAAACTGCAACGCTTCTGGTGTCCGAAGTGAATATTACATCAAAATATGCATTAAAACTGGAATTATGATAGAACAATTATTTTTTACCATGAAGGAACTTCATAAGGATGATAAAATGTTGTACACATTAACTGCATACCATCATGCTTAAATTGTGAAAGATACAACAGTGTACTAATATGCCCACATGTGACTTTTTATCCCTGAAGATACACAAAAGAAAATATTTTTAAAACATTGGTTATCCATAGTTCAATCAATACCTTGGTGATTATGTGCTCTGTACGTTCTGTGCAATTATCACAATAAAAATCAGATCTTTAATTCCTTTACTGCCTCCAACTCACTCACATCAAAGTTTTCCCTCCATAGATGGAGGCCATTTTGGAGCCGATTTGGACCCCTGTATCTTTAAAACTATGGAGAATATCATCACCAAAGTTCATCTTTATTCATTTGAATACACAAGGATTGTGTGAAAACAATATGAAGACAATTTGAGACCTAACCCTGATTTCAGATGGAACGACTCTATACAGACGTCCTCAAATTAAGTTTCACTACAATATTCATATAAAATTCATATTAGTTCATAATTATATATTCTGTCTGACCTCAGAGTCTCCAGTCTACAGTGTGGACTTTCCAGAAGATCAGACAGCAGCTTCACTCCTGAATCCTGCAGGTCGTTGTCACTCAGGTTCAGCTCTCTCAGATGAGAGGGGTTGGACTTCAGAGCTGAGACCAGAGAAGCACAGCTGCTCTCTGACAAGCTGCAGCACCTCAGTCTGAATAGTACAGAAGAGGATTAGGGTCACATGTGAAAAAAAGATTTCTGAGATCAATCTCAGAATTCTGACTTTATTCTAAGAACTCATCCTAATCCTCATCTGCAGAATGGAGATTAAAGCATGTTGCTAAAAATACATTCTGCCTCGACTGAAAACCTGCTTGAAGCCTTAATCCAATCAGATTTGTTAAAGTTTTACATATCATCACTGTCCAGTGAAAACCTTGTATCTCCAAAATGTGAACTTTTCACTATAGAAAAACAGCCTTGTTTTTAGTTTGACCACCATGCATCTTTGGTTTTATCCAGTGGGTTTTGAAAGGCGATCATCAGCCCAAGGCTGGTAGAGTTTGTCTCAACCCATAGAGGAGCAAGTTAAACATGACAATCAGCAACACTGGAGTTACAAGGTTTTCACATGACAACAGTGATATGTAGCTCAACATCGTTATGCCAGTCAATGGGCTTTACTATTAAACATGTGGAAAGGCTTGTTTTACCATTATAGCCTTGTCAGTTTGGATCAGCATAATTTCAGCCTTATGATGTCTTCAAATTAAATGTCAGATGAAAAAATGGAGAAGTTGCACACTCTATTATGCTCACATATTTTAATAAAGTTGTGACATGATGACCAAAGTTTTCGCACACCGTGCCTTCATCAGTGTTACAAAAAATGAGGATTAACAGACATGTGAAATTAGTGCAAATGACAACAGCTGTTGTGGGCATAAAAAACTCTACACAAATTGGCTGTTAAAAACTTAAGCCATTTTTAAAATATACAGAGTTTTCAGAAAAATTCAAAGGAGTTCTTAAAAAATATTAGTCTATCCTTCAATCTGATAAAAAAAACATTGCCCATGTATTTCAGGAATCCCCTGTTGTGTTCAAACGAGGAGGAGCTTTGGGGATATCCTCCTCAAGTCAGATCTACCCTGCATCTCCAGCTCCTGCATTCTTTAAATTAAATGTCACCACAATATTCATATAACATCCATATGAACAAAGAACTGAAAAAATGCTGTCTGACCTCAGAGTCTCCAGTCTGCAGTGTGGACTCTCCAGTCCAGCACACAGCAGCTTCACTCCTGAATCCTGCAGCTCGTTGTCACTCAGGTCCAGCTCTCTCAGATGGGAGGGGTTGGACTTCAGAGCTGAGACCAGGACTTTATAGTGAGTCTCTGAGAGTTTACAGCCAAAGAGTCTGTGATTACAGATTTAATGTAAAATCAGTTATTATCGAAACAGAGCTGAGAACAAGCATACCAATAACTTATTTATGCTGAATGAATATACCTATGATGATAATAATAATAATATTAATATTAATGATAATAATATTATTAATAATAACAACAACAGTCTTTTTAACCACATTTAATTTTAAACATTTTAACCACAGCCTGAAGCTCCTGAGCTGTATTAACCCCCCTTCACCCCTTAATTGGAAGATACCTAGAAATAAAACTCTGAAAAGACATTACAATCTGATAGAGTGAGTGTTGAGTAGGAGAGTAGTAGGAATAGAGTGTGCAGTGTGAGTAGTAAAAGAGTGAGTAGTAGAGTGAGTGTGATCAGGGCCCTGGTTCACGTACGTGGCTAACTGATTTAACAATTGAGCATAAACCCAGGATTTTCCGTTTCACAAAGTGAGTTCACAATTTAGCCAGATGTGTTACCCGGCACAGAGCCTTAAGCCCAAACCTGCAAAAACTCAGGTTTAAGCTTAAGTTAGCTGGATAGTATGAACATATATAAGCCACCTGGTGAAATTGCACACACCCAACAGCAGAAATGAATGCCCTGTTTATAAGAGAGGTTCTTGGAGCTATCAGCTTTACAGATGGACCTTTAGCACACTGATAATTATCTCTATGAGCGCTATCAATTTAGTCATGAGGGAATTATTTACCTGCAGCAATTTATAGGACGGCACATCACGAACTCCACAATCCCAAACTCAGCCTTAACAGTCTTAACAGCCTTAACAGTGGTGGAGTTCATACAGACACTGTGTATTGGGCTTCGCTTCATCGCTTTTTATATCCACAGCATAAATGTACAGTGTCTCATAACCTTCAGGCAATATTCAGAGCAACAGAAACAATTCTGATGCAAAGAAAAATGTCCACTTACTTGGACATTACCTGGTTGAAAGTGTAGAATTACAGTAAAGAGGCTATCTGTTTGCAATATATTTTTATATTTGATTTTCACCTGTTGGCAGGTGCCTTTCTTGCCACTGCCGGATGCCCTTGGAAGTCATTACAAATAATATACCATTTAATATTCTAGTATGGTGACATTATCAGAAAGCACAAGAGTCCAAATATTAGGGATGCAGGATTAACTAATCAAATCCTAATCTACGTTCGTGAAACGGTCAAAGCCTGAGCTCAACTGATGAGATAATTCGACACGGCACGCGTCCAATTATCCTGGATTGTTTAAGCCAAGTACGTGAAACGGGACACCAAGACTAACCGAGCCTTCCTGCAGTTCCTCAAAGCTGGGATCAGTCTCCATCGTCCCTCCACTGATGTGTTGTAGGCCTCCAGGTCCAACACATCCAGAACCTCCTCTGACATCTGCAGCATGTAGGCCAGAGCTGAGCAGTGGATCTCAGAGAGTTCCTTCTCTGATCTGTTCTCTGACTTCAGGAACTCTTGGATCTCCTGATGTACTGACTGGTCGTTCATCTCCATCAAACAGTGGAAGATGTTGATGCTTCTATCAGGAGAGGTGTCATAGGTGTTCATCTTCTTCAGGTTGCTGATGGCTCTCTGGATGCTTTCTGGACTGCTATCTGTCTGACCCAGCAGGCCTCCTAGGACACTCTGGTTGGACTCGAGTGAGAGGCCATGAAGGAAGCGGACAAAGAGGTCCAGGTGGCCATTTTTACTCCTCAAGGCTTTAAACATGGCTCTGTCCAGGAAGATATCCAGGGATGGGTCACTGTCATCATATGTACCCCAGTCTTTTCCCAGGAATGTCTCCAGTACCTTCTTATCCCTGTTTGTGTAACAGTGGAACATGTAGACTGCAGCGAGAAACTCCTGAATGCTCAGATGAACAAAGCAGTAGACCGTTCTCTGGAAGAGCACACGCTCTCTTTTGAAGATCTCTGTGCACACTCCTGAGAACACCAAGGCCTCTCTGACATCAAGACCACACTCCTCCAGGTCTTCTTGGTAGAACATGAGGTTGCCTTTCTTCAGATGTTCAAACGCCAGCCTCCCCAGCTTCAGAAGAACTTCCCTATCAGTCTCCATCAGCTCCTGTTGACTCATCTCATGTTTCTCATCATACTTCTGCTTCTTCCTCTCTGTCTGAACCAGCAGGAAGTCTGAGTACATCTCAGTCAGGGTCTTGGGCAGCTCTCCTCTCTGGTCTGTAGTCAACATGTGCTCCAGAACTGTAGCAGTGATCCAACAGAAGACCGGGATGTGGCACATGATGTGGAGGCTCCTGGATGCCTTGATGTGTGAGATGATTCTGCTGGACAGCTCCTCATCACTGGATCTCCTCCTGAAGTACTCCTCCTTCTGGGGGTCAGTGAACCCTCGTACTTCTGTTACCCTGGCAACACATGTAGGAGGGATCTGATTGGCTGCTGCAGGTCGGGAAGTTATCCAGAGGAGAGCCGAGGGAAGCAGATTCCCCTCGATGAGGTTTGTCAACAGCACGTCTACTGATGATGTCTGTGTGACATCAGACACAACCTCATTGTTCTGGAAATCCAATAAAAGTCTGCTTTCATCCAGGCCGTCAAAGATGAACACAACTTTACAGACAGAGAGCTTCTCTGCTGTGACCGTCTGTAATGTTGGATGGAAAACATGGAGCAGCATGAGAAGACTGTACTGCTCATCTTTGATCAAGTTCAGCTCCCGGAACGAAAGCAGAATCACAAGACTGACATCTTGATTTTCCAAGCCCTCTGCCCAGTCCAGAGTGAACTTCTGCACTGAGAAGGTTTTTCCAATGCCAGCAACGCCATTCGTCAGAACTACTCTGATGTGTGTCTCTTGGCCAGGTAAGGGTTTAAAGATGTCGTGGCACTTGATTGGCGCATGGAGGGTCTTCATCTTGGATGCTGTCTCCAGCTGCCACACCTCATGTTGGGTATTAACCTCTTTACTCTGTCCCTCTGTGATGTAGAGCTCAGTGTAGATCCTGTTGAGGGGGGTTCCAGTTCCTGCTTCAGCAGTTCCTTCTGTCACAAATTCACATTTCCTCCTCAGACTGATCTTATGCTCGTCTAAAACCTCCTGCAGACCGTCGTCCGCTGGAAGAGAAGAAGGAATAAATAAGGGTTAATCAAATATACTATCTGGTGTTCATTTTCAGTACCAACATAAAAACAATAAATATGACAAGAAAAAATACAAAACATCCCATAACTTGCAAAGCTTTTAGATTTTCTGAAATGTAGTAAAATATTAAATGTCCATGTTGCATGAGAAAGAACAATGTGGCTGTAGCAACACAAGAAGTCCTGGTTTTAGAAATGATGACAACAGCAGACAGACCCCCAGTCTTACTTTGTGCGATGCTGGTTTGACTGGGTGTCTGCAGTCCAGGTCTTGTTCTGGATCTTTCTCCACACTGGGGACAGGCGGAGTCTCCTGATGAACCAGACTGGTCCCAGTATGAGGTGATGCACTGTCTGCAGAACCAGTGTCCACAGCTGGTAGAGACTGGATCCCTCAGGACCTCCTGACACAATGCACAGCAGGACAGCTGCTCCTTCACAACACCATGACTCCTCGTCCTCTCTCTGTGGTGAGGAAGAGAATTCATTATGACTGATTAGAAAAGTGTATAACTAAAACAACTAAAAAAGGTTTTAACTATCTTTTGTTGCTAGCAGAGAGTATGGGATTGATGGAAAGTATCAGTAAGGCATGTAGCATCTTTGTTGCTAACTAGATGACACAAACCTAAACCTGTCAAGTGCAGTTGATCGTTGAGTGCATAGATCATAGTGTGTACATTACACTGGTGGGCGGGACGAGACAATTTGATTGACACATGATGGAAGTGCTATTGAATGAAAGTGGTGTTAAAAGCAGCATCAAATTAAAAGAAGCGGTGGCGATTGGAAACGCATTAAATTGAATTGTTGAAATGACTTGTGAATAAATAAATGTCAAGGCGATCAAATGCAAAGACAAATTGATTTGTAAACAATTAAATTTCATCACTGTGCAATCATTTAATTTGGTAGTGTTTTAACACTTCAATATTTAACTGCATTTTATTTGATTCAACCCACCATTTAATTTGATAGCTTTTTAAATGATTCATTGTTTAATTTATTATTTTTGTTACTTCCACCCCTCATACCTTTGGTACTGACCTCTGGAAACAGAAAAGTTTTATTCACATCATTAGTTCTAGTAAAGACAGACAACAACGCATGTGATGTTGCACATTTTCACTTTTTCTGTCCATCTGGTTCCTCCATCTGGAGTTTTTGATAAGGAGAACAGCTGCTTCTGTTCTTATCCTAATCTGCAGTTAAAATCTAATATAAATAATGTAAATAAATGGTTTAAGCTAGGTTTGTGAAACCAACCCTGAAACTAATTAAATCTTAATCAAATGGAATATTAATTTGAAAAAGATCTGATAGGATAATATAAATAAATAAGGCCATTTTTCTGTAACTAATTGGGAGAATATTAAAATTTAAATAAAAAGTAAGGAATATTTAAAAGATTCATTCCAGGAATTGAAATTGGTGTTCTGGAGACCATAATGGCAACGAAAGTCGGTCAGAAGCGCGATGGGACTTTCAGCCTGGGGCCCCATCAGACTCTAGAACCGCCTCTGTGCAAAACAAGCAGCCACCAACCAAGCTGAAAACTGCAGCCGCGAGCCTCACCAAACACCACAGGCACAGTATCCGGTCCGAGACAAGCAGCACCTCCAGTGTTTGATAATATTGTCAGTTGCATTATGTTTAATTTCTTCTATTCTTAGTTATATTTCTTTTCTTTTTTTGTTGTATCCTTATATTATTTGCTGCTGCAACATCCCAATTTTCCCACAGAGATAATTTAAATTTGATCTTTTCCTATCTTATCTTATTCTACTCTACGTTAATAAAATCATAGTTTGTTTCTGGCTAACATAATGCAGAGCAGTTATGTTTCTCTTACCAGTGTCTTTCCTTGATATCCTCACTACGAGCTTTGGTTCATGAATACATTTAATTACACAAACATTTAATAATATTCCATCAGGTAGGTTTCCAGTACAATCTCGGAACCCATCATCTATGGGTCTGATGACGATTAGACTCTGGGGGCGACGGCCAATATTTTGGGGTTTCCGGTGTAGCCCGCGGACATCCGGGCCAAGACTTCCTCTTCCGTGCGCCGGTCATCGTTTACAGTCTGATTAGCAACTTGACTCGTTTCTTTTATTACACGAGTCGAACGCTTCTCCACACAATACACAAACATCAATACTTTTTGTAGGTGTTTTAGGTCCAGACGACATTTCGGCTAATCTCTATAAACAGATATCTGCATATGAGACGTCGTCTCTCAACTCCATTCTCGGGTCTCAAGTTGCTAATCGGACTGTAAACGATGACCGGCGCACGGAAGAGGAAGTCTTGGCCCGGATGTCCGCCGGCTACACCGGAAACCCCGAAATATTGGACGTCGCCCCCAGAGTCTAATCGTCGTCAGACCGATAGACGATGGGTTCCAAGACTGCTTCCAGTGTAACAGTCCTCTAACCTTGTGTCTGAAGGTCCAGGTTCATTACTGAAATATTTATAATATATAAACTGACGTATTCAACCAGGACCAGGAAACATCGACAATTTTTTGGTACTTTGCTACTATATTTATTCTATGCTTTTTTATTTATTATTTATATATTTAATTGCTAATTTGTCACATTTCTTTTTTTCAGTCACACCTGAAGCTGGGAAAATAAACATTTTTATGTGAAAAAGACTTGAGACTATTGTGTGTTTTAAATGTGTGTTGTGTCTTAGACAGTTTATTCTACAAATGTCACAGTGTTACAGTATGGCCGATTTTCAGGGTCTGCCATGACTTTTCTTAAACAGCTTGGAACTGCTATTGAATCAAAGTGGCGTTGAAAGCAGCATCAAATTAAACGTGGTGATGAAAGCAGCAATGAATTAAAAGAAGCGCCGGCGATTGGAAATGCATTAAACTGAATCGTTGAAATGGCTTGTGATAAATAAATGTCAAGGCGATCAAATGCAATGACAAAATGATTTGTAAATAATTTAATTTCATCACTGTGCAATCATTTAATTTGGTAGTGTTCTATTCCCAATTTTCCCACACACATCATTTAAATTTCATCTTATCTTTTTCTACTCTACGTTAATAAAATCATAGTTTGTTTCTGGCTAACATAATGCAGAGCAGTTATGTTTCTCTTACCAGTGTCTTTCCTTGATATCCTCACTACGAGCTTTGGTTCTTTAATACATTTAATTATACAAACATTTAATCATATTCCATCAGGAAGGCTGACAGTATAACAGTCCTCTTACTTTGTGTCTGAAGGTCCAGGTTCATTACTGAAGACTGGAGGAATATCTTTGGACCGGTCACTCTTCATAGACAGACAGCTGGGTGCTGGAGACTCTGCTCTCTGTCTGTGGTACTGACCTCTGGAAACAGAAATGTTTTATACATATCATCATTAGTTCTAGTAATGACAGACAACAATGCATGTGACGTTGCACATTTTCACTTTTTCTGTCCATCTGGTCCCTCCATCTGGAGTTTTTGATAAGGAGAACAGCTGCTTCTGTTCTTATCCTAATCTTTATGTTCTGTACATGTGATCTACAGCTGTGAACTGAATATATTTGATAAGGTGAAGAGTTTTTATATCTACATGTTTAGACACTTTCTGCCCTCTGTAGACTCCCTGTAGACTCTCCCTCTGTTTGACTGATATATGTATCCTCACGCTATATGAAAAAAACTTAAGTGCTAACAATGATGTGATGAGAGCAGGATGCATTGTTTTAAGTAACCGATAAGCTGTATTAGGCTTTTATATTTGGTTTCATAGAGACAAATAAGTCACAGCTTATCCCCCCATTTGCTCTATTCTTATTTATATTTCTTTTCTTTTTTTTGCTGTATCTTGATATTATTTGCTGCTGCAACATCCCAATTTTCCCACAGAGATCATTTAAATTTAATCTTACCTTATCCTACTCTACATTAATAAAATCATAGTTTGTTTCTGGCTAACATAATGCAGAGCAGTTATGTTTCTCTTACCAGTGTCTTTCCTTGATATCCTCACTACGAGCTTTGGTTCATGAATACATTTAATTCCAGTATAACAGTCCTCTTACTTTGTGTCTGAAGGTTCAGGTTCATTACTGAAGACTGGAGGTCTGTCTTTGGACCGGTCAGTCTTCACAGACAGACAGCTGGGTGCTGGAGACTCTGGTCTGCCCTCCTCTTCCTCCACACAAACACTCATCTTCTGGACTTCAGTCAGTCTGAGAGGTGAAACAGAAACACTGGAGACACACACACACACACACACACACACACACACATGGTATAAGGAACCCAGCCAGCACTACACTTGGTAAGTTAGAGTCGCCTTGTTTTCTTTAAACATGTCTAATTAAAACAGTGTGTATTAAACAGCCAATCAGGACTTTGTATCCACAGATGAATCAGTGATAAACTGTTCAGTTCATTCTGACTCTTATTCCCTCTACAGTCCACAGGGAGACAACTGACTCAGAGACTTTTACAGTAAAATAATAATAATGTTGTAATAACACTCACCCTGCCTCCGCCTTCTGTTTCCCTCCTCTTGCTCTGCTCTGTTTCAAAATGGAGTCTGAACTAACTGCTTCATACTTTCACTTTCACTCAACAGTTTGCTCCCCTCTCCATTTCCTTTACTGTTCTCTCCATATAAGTATTACAGTTTTTCTTGATTGTTGTTCAGATGCATTTCTAGGAACAATAGTGCAGATTTGAGAATAACCGACACAAACAACAAAACTGTGTTTTAGTTGGCAAAACAGTAAATACATGTTTTAAATGTAATACCGCTTTTGAAACATTACATACCACCAATCATTTACTTATGTCCACAAAAAGATTTTTTTTTAAATGTCAAAAAATAAAAATAAAAAAATAAAAAACATTGGACTTAGAGCTTACAAGGGTATGAAATTGTCTAAGTGAAAACAAGCTATCTATTCCTGTTGGTAAAACAGAGGATATTCTGTTTGGTTGCAGATATAAATTAAAGAAGTCTACAGGTTTTAGAGTCATGGTTGGTGATGTCACCATAGCAGAGAAATCCACAGTTAATCACCTATAGGATGTATACTGGATAATCATTTATCTGGAGAACACATGGCTTTAAAGATACTTAAAAAATTTAACCATTCCATTTTTGGCCAGAATCGCTAAGTTTTTTTTAGACTTTCAGGCATTAAACACGCTGTCAGGAGCTTTAACTCAGTGTCATTTTGATGATGCTGCTGTTCTTGGTCTGACACACTAAAGTCCATCAGAAACAAGTTGCAGACATCACAGAACAAGCTGGTCAGGTTTGGACCAGATTAAACTGCAAACTGTACAGACTGTTCGGGGAGAAGTGCCCAGATACCTTTCTAATTATTATATCCGGGTGAAGATGTTCACTTTTACACCAGCAGGGGGAGCTCGATGGACTTTATCCTTTAATTTAATTCTCTGGCAAAACAACAGTTTTATATTCTGCTGCTTTTCTTTTGAACAAATTAGTAAATCCCGAGCCGCCTGCATAAAGTCAATGAGCTGATGACAGTGCATCTACATGACTGAAAGGCGGCCGGACCTCCCAGTGTGTCAAAAAACCGGGCTGAGTTTTTTCCAGTAGAATGCAGTAGACACGTTCAGTAGACAACTGACTCAGAGACTTTTACAGTAAAATAATAATAATGTTGTAATAACACTCACCCTGCCTCAGCCTTCTGTTTTCCTCCTCCTGCTCTGTGTCTGTGTCTCAAAATGGAGTCTGAACTAAGTGCTTCATACTTTCACTTTCACTCACCAGTTTGCTCCTCCTGATGTGGAGGTCATGTGGTTAAATATGTATCGGCCTACTTGCTGTCCAAAGGAGACAATGGCAGCTGCTTGCTGGCAGCAGGGAGTCTGAACCCCGGTCATGCTCCAATGTTTTCATCATTTTAACGGCAACTACAAAAGGTATTAAAGACATTCAAGTAACAACAATCAATCAAATATCAACTAAACACGGAGCGAGGGGACAAAATCTAAATTCACATTTAGAAAAACTCAATGATTGAATGATTTGCACAAATTCCTTAATGGCCTTCTTATTTTTGGAGGAAATTGCTTTTATGTATTGCTTGGCTTCATTTTCAAAAGCAATAAATGAGGGTTTAGAATTATTACATTTGGATTTGTGGGTTTTGCCAAAATAATGCTTCGGTAAATAAAAGAAGATTCTCTGTTGGTCCGTCCTGTCCGCTCGCGCCCCCTGCTGACGCTGCAGAGGACAAACCGTCTCTGCTGGACAGAAGGAAGACACGTGAGTCCTTCTTCCTGTGAGTTTACACTGGAGGACAGTAAGCTGGAGGTCGCCGGTTCGAGTCCCCGCTACGAAATCCTGTCGGTGCTTCACGGTTCAGTTCACCTCGCGCTGCCACAGGGACGAAGGGGCGAGGGGGCAAACTGACCGGCAGGTTCAGCGTGAAGCGAGGGGCAGATGACGTCACGACAGGCCGTTTCCTCATTCAGAAACGTGAAATACCGGCTCGTTACAAGCGGTGGGGTTTTCTCCACTCCCACACCTTTGGATCATTTGCATATTGTGAAAGAGATTCATACAAATTAAAAAAAAATACCACCTGCCCTAGACCGTATTGTAGAACTAAAAGTTAACTAATAAAAATATATTTGAATGATTAATAATTCAATAAAGTTACATTGTGTCCGCAGGGCATTAATTATCAACGGAAATACGTGATATTTTTTAATAAATAGGCTATGACTCACACACTGGCTCTGCAGTATTTTTTGTGATTTTATTTTTGTCCATCTGGTCCCTCCATCTGGAGTTTTTGATAAGGAGAACAGCTGCTTCTGTTCTTATCCTAATCTTTATGTTCTGTACATGTGATCTACAGCTGTGAACTGAATATATTTGATAAGGTGAAGAGTTTTTATATCTACATGTTTAGACACTTTCTGCCCTCTGTAGACTCCCTGTAGACTCTCCCTCTGTTTGACTGATATATGTATCCTCACGCTATATGAAAAAAACTTAAGTGCTAACAATGATGTGATGAGAGCAGGATGCATTGTTTTAAGTAACCGATAAGCTGTATTAGGCTTTTATATTTGGTTTCATAGAGACAAATAAGTCACAGCTTATCCCCCCATTTGCTCTATTCTTATTTATATTTCTTTTCTTTTTTTTTTTTGCTGTATCTTGATATTATTTGTTATTATTATGCACTGGCTCTGCAGTATTTTTTGTGATTTTATTTTTATTTTATTTATTTAATACATCAACAACAAATACATAGGCCTACAAAGAAAGACGAGAAAAAACAAACAAAATCAGAATCTGGCTCTGCAGTTATTAATTATCCGTTATAAAAGCCAGTTTTGCTGAAACAACAGCAGATGAGAAGCTGTGAAGATCTTTCTGTGGTTTAGTGACTAATAATTATTAGTCACTAATAAGGCATTATTATGTTTCTCACAGTATTGAACTTACCTGCTGTTTGGACAGGACACCAGTAGAGGGCGCTATAAGTCTATATGTTAAGTATTTGTTGTCTGAAAGAACCAAGATGGTGCCAGCGGCAGAAGACTGTTACTGTCACCTTATGTTCAGTAAACTCCCTTCAATATTTGCATCGGCCTCTGAATTATGATTCCAGTTACGATACAAGACTTTCAGAAGGAAGGAAGGAACAGAACAGACTGTGAGCTGGAAGGAAAGGAAGAGAAGAAAGAGGTGAAAGACTCACTGAGATGAAGCTGCAGGCAGAATAAACTGCTGTATTACTAAATTACACTGGAGGTTAATCAGGTGAATAGCTTACTTTTTATTTTATTTCTCTTTTTTATTTAATCATTCTCCTTGGTTTAAGTGTGTATTTATTTATTCATTTACTTATTTATTTAATCTTTGTTCTTTCTCCCCACATTACCTATAGCAGATTTGTCTCAGCTCAGTCTTTTTTATTTATTTATTTTCTTCATATTTTGCTTCTGTTGAAGTCAGCCTTTAATGGATCTCATTCATCAGTATACTTTCCCAAAATATTTCAGTTATACTTGATTGAAGGTGAAAAAAAAAATAATAATAATAATACATGAATAAAATTAGCTTAATGTTGCTTTGGGCAGAAAAAAATGGACCCCAGTGTAAACCATAAGTTATTACTGAGCCATATTTAGACTTCCAAAGAGTTTTGAAGACTAATATTTGGTTCAAAACACTGAGTGAAAACAGTGAAACTGGTCAGTGGGTCAGGAAACAGGCTGCAGCAGCAGAGTTTCTCCACTAGATGGCAGAAGAGCTTTATTCTTGTCAGGTTTACACTTGCAGCTCAGTTGGTTTGGAGACTTTCAGCTCAGTTTTTAGTTGAGGACTTGTGCCTTTGAAACATTTATATCTGTTTTTGATCTAGTTTCCTCACTTTGATTTAGTTATGACTGACACTAAAAGATAACTTTTGTTATGTTTGTTAACTTTCTTAGTGTTACAGATCTCTTCATTGATAACAGGTTTTTATCCTGTTCCTTGTTGTCAGTGTTCTTCATTTTGTTAAGCATTACTGTTTACTGTGTCTTTGTCTTTAATTTCCATTACTGCCAGGGAACTTAAAAAATAAGATGAAATGTAAGGCTTTGTTTTTATTTGTAAAAAAAAAAAAAAAACAACACAAAACTGACTTTTGTCTTTTTCAAGAAAGCCATCCCACTAATCAGGAAACCAACTTTTGGAGATCACACTGGGGAAATGATTTGTGTCTTTCACACAGTTCAGAGCATTCAGCTGCTGCAGCTTCTTTAGGAATCAATTTGCTGATATTCTACAGATAATATAAAACTTCCACAGTAGACAATCTCACATGCCATGTTGACACATGGAGGAACCTATGAAGGTATTATTGGAGCAAAACAACTGAGCACCTGTGACAGTGGAATTTGTAGAAAATAGTCACACATGTGTATCAGTAAATTTGAAGTCACAGAGAAAAATGCTTTAGGAGTTGCAAACTTGTAGAATTGTTTTCTCTCCCACAAACACAACAGTTACACCTTCTCAAATTCTTCATTGCAGGTGCACAAATCCTATTCTACAAATCACAAATTAAGAAACTCATACGCTCACATTTTTGCTACAGTTGCTGCAGTGAATATGGTGCAAAACACATTCTACACTCTTACTTTGTGGAGGAATTTGATCTGGTGAGGTTGGAGCAAAAGAAATGAAAATAGTCAATAAAATAATAATTTAGAGAACAAATCACAAATCAGAACACAATGAATCTAAGTACAGAAGGAAATAAACAGTGGTAAGACAGTAAAGGCTCATGAAGTTGATTATGTTTAACTATTATAATAAATATGTCTCTTATACATATATACACTTATAAGAACTGTACATATGTATAACAGCCATATTTATTATAATAGTTAAAGAAAGATAGATAGATAGATAGATAGATAGGTAGATAGATAGATAGATAGATAGATAGATAGATAGATAGATAGATAGATAGATAGATAGATAGATAGATAGATTCTATTTTCATTATAGGAAATCTGTCAAACTGCATTCTTCATTCATGCCACTAGGGTGTACTGTTTCCAGAGTCTGTATCCAAAAGCTTTCCCTTCTTAAGTTTTGTTCATAAATGCACAATATGTCCTGTGCTTCGTTTTGTTTCCTTGTGTTTTATTTTGTTTCAGACTGATTTCAGACTAATAATTTTGTTCTGTGATCGATTATTGATTAGTTAGATGTAGGTAGGCTCGCTCACTGTAAAGTCCTTTGAGACATGAAGGGTGAGAGTAATATACTGAATAAAGAATAAACTGGACTTTACTAAAGAGAAAATAATTAAATTAAAATAAAAAAAATAAAAATATATAGCCTAAATAGCCTAAATTGGGAAATACATTTATAAATAAATCAAGAATAAATTCCAAAGTTTACACATTTCCTCTTTTCTTTGTGCTCTAGATATAATTAGTAATTAATTTATTATTTCCATTATTTTATTGATTTATTTCCCATTTCCTCTGTGCATTTAAAGATTTTTTGATTGATTTACTTAATGAGGTAGGAAAGCATTTATCAATATTTGTACTGGATTATTTGGATATGGTTCTCTGCTTATGGACTGTCATTCACGGTTTGTCCTGCCTATGAAATGCTGGATATGATTGTTTTGAAAAACACTATATGCTTCGAGATCACACTGCCAGGGCAAACACATTTTTGGGGGGGATACAAATTTTGACACAACACTGAAACCCTATTTCCCCAAAACAAATCTACATAAACTCACCATTGTGAAATTCTTCAAGCTTAAAGAAGTGATTTGAAACCAGTCAGCTCTTTAATTTTGCATCTCCGTTACAGGTTTACAGGATTTTATTTTTTTTTACATTTTAGTATCTGCAGATCTAGAGGAGCCGCTGTCTTATTCAAAGGAGCTTTTTATCTCCATCTGCTGGTGGTTTGATGTAATTACATTCTTTCTACATTATGCAAAGCTGAAGATCCTTCATCACGGATCATGTTTTGTTTCTCAGTTATGATGCTTTTTATCTTTCATATTGCTGTGTTCCATAGACCAATACATTTAATTATTGATGTTAATTTGGACTTGCTTGGAAAAACATCAATAACTTTTAATGAAGTTGTGTTTTCCGCCTTGACGTTTTCGTTTTCAATGTCAAGGCCTTCCTGTCCGCTCGCGCCCCCTGCTGACGCTGCAGAGGACAAACCGTCTCTGCTGGACAGAAGGAAGACACGTGAGTCCTTCTTCCTGTGAGTTTACACTGGAGGACAGTAAGCTGGAGGTCGCCGGTTCGAGTCCCCGCTGCAACGAGCCAGAACTCAGAGAAACAGAAATGCGCGAGTTCCTCTGCCTTCATCAGATTTACTGTTAATATCATTACGAAACCAAAGCCCTTAATTCTATCCCAGAAATGTCCTTAATTTATCATTACATAAACATTAATTATCCATTAAAAATAACAGCTGTAATAAAGTAAGGTTAGTATCATGGGTTTATAAGGGATTTATTCATGTGTTGATTCACAGAGACACTAGAAATTAAGTGATTTTTTATGCCTTTTGTGCAGGCTTACAGGTTATTAATGAGTTATTAATGGAAAGTTCCTGTCTCCCTGAATTTTACATTAAATTAGAAAGTAAGGAGTCAAGATTAAGGGGAGTTTAAGGAGGTTTTGATGAGATCTCCTCCATTAATAACTCCCTTAATTAATTTTAAGGGGATTTTCCATGAATTAACGGGTGAATTAATGTAAATGAATGAAAATGTAAGGTTATTTTAAGGGATTACTGGTTCGTAGAGTATTGGCTCTGCTGGCTGCAGTTTCATCTGTTATTCAACTGCAGACACAATATCAGTTCAGAAACTTACCAGTTATGACTGTTCTAAAATACCATGTGGTCCAACAAGATAAAAACCCGGCACACACATCAGTGAAGTGCAGAGGGAGAGTTTCATTATTACTGTTGATAGCATAAAACAGGCTGTAAAATGGCAGGCTATAGTAATTATTCCATTGTTTAAATGTATAGGCTTATTTGCTATACCCAATTCTTAATCTTATCATTACAGTTTCTATTTATGCCCGTTTTGATTGGCTGGAAAGTTGAAACTTGAAACAAAAAGGCACAAACATGATTGGCTGACTTCGGGGTCAGTTGAGCCGCTGTTCCTCTTCCTCTCATCTTTATTTGGAGCTTCTGGAATCTGAAATGAATTTCAATTTGGTTTGAATAACAACAGTGTAATTTTGTAAGCTGCACTGTTTGGAAAGCCTGTTCCCACCAAGCCTGCAGCTGTCAGGTAGAAAATCTGATTTTCAGAACAAAGGGACACATCATGTGCTGTGTGAAGCAAATCTTTATAACATCTGAAGAACTTGTACATAATGTCACCTAGAACATCAAGTCTATGAAGTACTAACTGCAGTTCCTGAATACAACTGGACAAAATGTAAGACAAGGTTTAGCTGTGGTCTCAGAACCAAACAACATGAGATATTTCTACAACCTGCAGACACTTCACTTATCTTCATTAGTGAATATCCCCCTAATGAAGAAAAACATAATACATCTTTCTTTAATTAATGGTTATAGTGCTGCATTGCCCAGACTTTTTGCCACACTGTGGCGCAACCGCTATTTCAAATTGTCAAGTATTTTGATTGAATATCCCTTTAATATATATATACACATATACACACACACACACACACACACACACACACACATACACATACATATCATCGAAACATCCAATCATGAAACTGAACCATTTTTACCTAGATATGTTTGTCTCTCTAATGCCACTGGGTGCATTGCATTCTGTAACCGTTTTTGAGTTCAAACAATGATTTTGCTAACAACAAGCTAACACTGGCACCAATGTATGTATGTATGTATGTAAACCTTTATTTATTCAGGGAGGGCCATTGAGAGCAAGCTCTCTTTTTCAAGGATGCCCTGATTACAGTACAAGATATAAAAACACATTACAAAGCAGTATGAAAAAATGCAGCAATGCAGTACAAAAAAAAACAAACATATAAAACAATATAAAATCACATGAAAATCACAGGTTCAGATAAACAACAAGACTATGAGAAACAC
Organism: Centroberyx gerrardi; assembly: GCF_048128805.1. Lineage (NCBI taxonomy): Eukaryota > Metazoa > Chordata > Actinopteri > Beryciformes > Berycidae > Centroberyx > Centroberyx gerrardi. Next base: position 597,209 of record NC_136018.1, on the reverse strand, counting down.
GTGCAATCCCCACATAATGCATCCTCTAAAAGCGCCCTGAACTTCTCCATAGAGACAAATCGGTCCAGTTTAAGAGAGTCCTGCAGCCTATTCCATCTATCAGGAGCGTAAAAAATGAAAACGGTCTTTCCTGCCTCACTGTTCATACGTGATGTGTCTAATCTAATGTGTGTCTGCAAGCGAGTATGATACCCTGTAGCCCTGAAACTCAAGAGCAAAGACAAATACAGTGGAAGCTTGCCAGACAAAGCTTTGTAAACAAACAAAAGACAATGTTGCTCTCTTCGAATGGTAAGGGAGGGCCAACCCACTTTTTCATATAAGATACAGTGATGAGTGAGAAACCCATCACCAGTAATAAAACGCAGAGCACTACGAAATACCGCATCAAGAGGCTTCAAGGTAGTAGGCGAGGCATGCATATACAGGACATCACCATAGTCAAAAACATGTATGTAATGTAATGTAATCTGCACCACCTGCTAATGGGAGAGTCAGTTTGTCAGAAGAGACTCTGTAGAAGGACAGAGTCCCAGCAGACCAGTCCAGATACACTGCTGCTCTGTTAGATCCAGAGGAACAGACAGGGATGATGGTGGACTTCCCATTGTGTCTGGCAGTATAGCTGTTATCAGAGCACTCCAGAGTCCAGGACTGGTCGTTATATCCAAACTGGGATTCAAGACCCCATCCTCTTCTGATTCCTCTGTAAGTCATTGCTATGTCCTATGTCCTGTCCTCCTCCCAGTAACATCGTCCAGTCAGACCCTCTCTACACCCTGAAGCTGCTGGTTAAATCTCTCTGGGTGATCCGGATCTGACTGCTCCTCTCTCACCACCGTCACCTTTCTGTTCCCTCAGACAGATTGAGGTTTCTGTTTGCTGAGTGATGCAGAACATCCAGTATAAAGAATAGAAGGAAGACTTAGATAAGGAACATAGATTAAGCTGTGTGTGTGTGTGTGTGTGTGTGTGTGTGTGTGTGTGTATAAAACAGTGAGTGAGCAAGAGATAGTGTGTTCATGCTGTGTCAATGCTCACATGTTGTCAGGCTGTCGGCTGTAATCCAGGTTTATTTCAGCCTGTAGGGACGAACACAACAACAACAGTCATCTGCAGGTCGACTCAACACATGCTTCTGGCTGATCTGATTGGCCGACACCTTCACTGAGAAGAGCAGCCATTGATAAGGTTGGGGATTAACCAGGAAATGCTGGATCTTTGGTTTGATACAATTCAATTCAATTCAATTCAATTCAAGGTGCTTTATTGGCATGACAGTTCACAAACAAACAATACTGCCAAAGCATGTAACAAGAAATGAATCATCAATTAACCAACATTTCAGAAAAAGAATCCCATCCCCTCCCATGTATTTGTATGTGTGTGTGTGTGTGTGTGTGTGTGTGTGTGTGTGTGTGTGTGTGTGTGTTGCTGTGCCTCCACTGTCTACTGACTATCACTGTTTCTGTGTTAAACATAAACCAGCAAAATATGATAATAGCCAATTAAAAACAGAACTTTTCACATACATTCATATTTTATTCTTCATATTTGTCATTCAACTGTGTGTCCCTCTTCTCTTAAAGTGTGACAACAATCAACAAATTTAGCAGCTAATGCTGCACACTGACTTTTCTCCCCACACAGCAGGGCAGTTTGAGAGGATCAGGCAGGTTGAACTCTGGGTAAATTCTACCTATCCTCTCAGAATAAGTCTGTCTCACATCTTTGTATCTGTCACAGTGTAACAGGAAGTGACTTTCTGTCTCTGTCTCTCCCTGACAGCAGAATAAACACAACCTGCTCTCCCTGGGTTGCCAGGTCTGCCTGTGTTAACCTGTTTCTACAGCCAGCTTGTGAGCACAGAGCCTGCACCTCGTTTGGGATTTCCTCAGTTTGATGTTGGTCACAGTGGTCAGATATTCTGCCACTGTGTGTCTCTGTCTAGGGTCAGATAGACTTCTAACTAACTGTGTTTAGCACAATGCTGCCACTAACAGACCGACCAATTAACCTTGTCAACATGGACTGACTCCAACCCTCTACTGACCTCAGAGTCTCCAGTCTACAATGTGGACTCTCCAGTCCAGCAGACAGCAGCTTCACTCCTGAATCCTGCAGCTTGTTGTTCCTCAGGTCCAGCTCTCTCAGATGGGAGGGGTTGGACTTCAGAGCTGAGGCCAGAGAAGCACAGCTGCTCTCTGACAAGCTGCAGGACCTCAATCTGAATAAAGAATAAAACATGTAGCTATAAAATAAAATATTCCTGAATGCTTGCAACAATCCAGTTTCATAATTCAATTATATCAGTTCAGGTTTTAAATGTGTAGCTCAACATTGTTATGTCCTGGTCTATGGACATTTTGTTAGTGTGGATCAACATAATATCGGCCTCATAGAGTCATTCCATCTGAAATCAGACAGGCTGTCAAACCTCTTTATGTCTCACAATTGGTCCATTTTCCTTGAACACATTCTTTAACCAACCATATGAATAAATCTGGATTAATATAATATTCACATCCACACAGAACTGAAATATTCTGTCTGACCTCAGAGTCTCCAGTCTACAGTGTGGACTCTCCAGTCCAGCAGACAGCAGCTTCACTCCTGAATCCTGCAGCTTGTTGTCACTCAGGTCCAGCTCTCTCAGATGGGAGGGGTTGGACTTCAGAGCTGAGACCAGAGAAGCACAGCTGCTCTCTGACAAGCTGCAGTCACTCAATCTGAATAAAGAATAAAACATGTAGCTATAAAATAAAATATTGCTGGATAGAAAACCTGCTTGAAACCATCCAATGTCTCATAACCCAATCAAGGTTTTAAATATAAAATTTTCTAAAATGGTGCGCTCAACTCAAAACACCTGAACCCAACAGGCTGCCAGATTCAAAAAGAAATAACAAAGAAAAACCAGCACTCACTAATATTAATGACAACATGCTGCTGCTTGAATAAATAAGTAGAGACTGAAGAGTGAATTAGTGAGTGGAGGTTTTTCTTCATAATATTAAGGTTTTCAAGGTTTTAAAGCTCAACATGCACTATGCCAAGGTCCTGAATTTCCCCAAGGGGATCAATAAAGTGCTATCTTATCTTATCTTATCAATGGGCTTTACCAATAAGCTAGTCAGTGTGGATCAGCATAATGTCAGCATGCAGATGTCTTCAAATTAAATGTCACCATGATATTCATATTATTGATATAACATTTACTTCAACACAGAACTGAAAAATATGTAAAATATGCTGTCTGACCCCAGAGTCTCCAGTCTACAGTGTGGACTCTCCAGTCCAGCAGACAGCAACTTCACTCCTGAATCCTGCAGCTCGTTGTCACTCAGGTCCAGCTCTCTCAGATGGGAGGGGTTGGACCTCAGAGCTGAGGCCAGAGAAGCACAGCTGCTCTCTGACAACCTGCAGCCACTCAATCTGAATAAAGAATAAAACATGTAGCTATACAATAAAATATTCCTGGAAAGAAAACCTGCTTGAAACCATCCAATGTCTTATAACCCAATCAGAGCTGTGGAGGTTTTAAATACACAATTTTCTAATACGGCGCTCTCAACTCAAAACACCTGAACCCAACAGGCTGCCAGGTTCAAAAAGACATAACAAGGAAAAACCAGCACTCACTAATATTAATGACAACATGCTGCTACTTGAATAAACAAGTAGAGACTGAAGAGTGAATTAGTGAGTGGAGGTTTTTCTTCATAATATTAAGGTTTTAAAGGTTTTAAAGCTCAACATGCACTATGTCATAGTCAATGGGCTTTACCATTAAGCTAGTCAGTGTGGATCAGCATAATGTCAGTTTACAAATGTCTTCAAATTAAATGTCACCACAATATTCATATTATTCATATAACATTTATATCACAGAACTGAAAAATCATGAAATGCTGCAATCTGACCTGAGAGTCTCCAGTCTACAGTGTGGACTCTCCAGTCCAGCAGACAGCAGCTTCACTCCTGAATCCTGCAGCTCGTTGCCACTCAGGTCCAGCTCTCTCAGATGGGAGGGGTTGGACTTCAGAGCTGAGACCAGAGAAGCACAGCTGCTCTCTGACAACCTGCAGGACCACAATCTGAATAAAGAATAAAACATGTAGCTATAAAATAAAATATTCCTGAATGCTTGCAACAATCCGGTTTCATAATCCAATTATATCAGTTCAGGTTTTAAATGTGTAGCCCATCTGAAATCAGACAGGCTGTCAAACCTTCATGTCTCAGAATTAGTCGATTTTCCTTGAACACATTCTTTAACAACCATATGAATACATCTGGGTTTGGGCCCTGAATGCCAAGTGGTTTAAAATAAATAAAGGTTTAGTTAAGGTCCAGAATGGCCAATTTTTATTGGGACCATATTTTCAGATGGCAGTTTCTCTGGAAATAATTGTAACAAAAAGCAGAATTTGAGTTGGATTGCTGGTGTAGCCACCAAGAACCTATGGATTACTAAAAATCAAGCTATTTATGTATTGAACCCATTAAAAACATGTTTTCTGGTAAATCTTCATTGGTGGAAAATCACATATGTGCATATTTGTTCAGCCTCAGAACTTTTACAGATATTTGTATGCATGTAATGTGCAGAAATTTGACTTATCCTTATGAAACTCCCTCATGATGAAATAACCATCTCAGTTACAAGCTCTGTTTTAATGTATATTCTGATGAAATATTGCCTTTAGGCAGCAGGGGTCACTGTTCTCAGTCAGCATTGAAATGACTTTTAGAAACTAGATGGCACTCAGTAGAGCTCACACCTCCACTAACACTCTGCAGTTGTCAATATTTGCCAGTTCCACATGTCGGATTTTCAACAAAGGTAATAATTGCTTCCATTCCACATTACCAACTTGTTTCATATTAAGAGATGAACACTTTTCAGCATATTAGCCGATTATCACAGCAACCAATCAGCACTATATCTGTTTAGAGCTGCTCTTCTGTCATTGGACCAAGTTTTATGTCTAAACAGGAAATGAGCTCTCCAGTGCCCAGATGTTGTTTGATTGGTCCAATAATGGAGGGTTTGCTTCTTCTTCTGTCTGCTGATTGGCCACAAAGTCTGATGGTGTTACGTGAATCCGTTCAGAAGTTATGTGTTTTTATGAGAAGCCACGCCCACTGCCACGCCCCCCTTTGGCCAATCAGTGTGAAAGGTTCATCAGTTCTTCCTCGCCCCATGAACAAAGTTTCCACAAAGTTTCATGTTAATCCGTTGATAACTTTTGGAGTTATCCTGCTAACAGACAGACAGACAGACAGACAGACAGGCAGACAGAGAGACAGAGAGACAGACAGACAGACAGACAGACAGACAGGCAGACGGGCAGACGGACAGACGGACAGAGAGACAGACAGGCAGACAGACAGAGAGACAGACGGACAGACGGACAGACGGACAGACAGACAGACAGAGAGACAGACAGACAGACAGACAGACGGAACGACAAACAACTGGTAGGACTTTAATATATAAAGACCCGGTCTGACAAAGGAACACATATAACTTTTTCATTGATTTTTTGTTCAGTTTTGTTTGTTCATTTTAACTGAGTTCATCTTTAACAGTCACTCAGTGAACACATTATAGAAATAACACACCAAAAAGTGAAATACATAATGCACTATAAAAAACTGTCCTAGTGACCCAAATTCGGCGGTCGACTCCCAGCAAGACCAATTTTAAGAAAACAAGACTAAGAGTCTAACAGCCGCGACATTGAACTTCGTGGAAGCGTTCCTGCCGGGAATCGAACTCTAGTCTCCTGATTGAGAGTCTTCAGTCTGACTCCCTGCGGCACACTTTCACCACGTGAGCAGAAGTGATGAACAGAGCGACCGACCGACAGTGTCATCCATAGAGCCCCTGCTGTCGGGCTGAAAATAAACTCTATTCTCTGAATATCTTTCTGTGAATCGTATAATCCAGGTAACTCTGCCTCACCTGGGCTCAGTAATACAGGCTGCTGAAGAATATAATTGTGAAAAAATCCAAATAGTTGAGCAATTTCATTAAACAAAAACTGTTTTTGCACCATGCAGAACTTTAAGTCTGTAGAAACAGTTATAAACTGCAACGCTTCTGGTGTCCGAAGTGAATATTACATCAAAATATGCATTAAAACTGGAATTATGATAGAACAATTATTTTTTACCATGAAGGAACTTCATAAGGATGATAAAATGTTGTACACATTAACTACATACCATCATGCTTAAATTGTGAAAGATACAACAGTGTACTAATATGCCCACATGTGACTTTTTATCCCTGAAGATACACAAAAGAAAATATTTTTAAAACATTGGTTATCCATAGTTCAATCAATACCTTGGTGATTATGTGCTCTGTACGTTCTGTGCAATTATCACAATAAAAATCAGATCTTTAATTCCTTTACTGCCTCCAACTCACTCACATCAAAGTTTTCCCTCCATAGATGGAGGCCATTTTGGAGCCGATTTGGACCCCTGTATCTTTAAAACTATGGAGAATATCATCACCAAAGTTCATCTTTATTCATTTGAATACACAAGGATTGTGTGAAAACAATATGAAGACAATTTGAGACCTAACCCTGATTTCAGATGGAACGACTCTATACAGACGTCCTCAAATTAAGTTTCACCACAATATTCATATAAAATTCATATTAGTTCATAATTATATATTCTGTCTGACCTCAGAGTCTCCAGTCTACAGTGTGGACTCTCCAGAAGATCAGACAGCAGCTTCACTCCTGAATCCTGCAGGTCGTTGTCACTCAGGTTCAGCTCTCTCAGATGGGAGGGGTTGGACTTCAGAGCTGAGACCAGAGAAGCACAGCTGCTCTCTGACAAGCTGCAGCACCTCAGTCTGAATAGTACAGAAGAGGATTAGGGTCACATGTGAAAAAAAGATTTCTGAGATCAATCTCAGAATTCTGACTTTATTCTAAGAACTCATCCTAATCCTCATCTGCAGAATGAAGATTAAAGCATGTTGCTAAAAATACATTCTGCCTCGACTGAAAACCTGCTTGAAGCCTTAATCCAATCAGATTTGTTAAAGTTTTACATATCATCACTGTCCAGTGAAAACCTTGTATCTCCAAAATGTGAACTTTTCACTATAGAAAAACAGCCTTGTTTTCAGTTTGACCACCATGCATCTTTGGTTTTATCCAGTGGGTTTTGAAAGGCGATCATCAGCCCAAGGCTGGTAGAGTTTGTCTCAACCCATAGAGGAGCATGGAGTGCTGCAACTCAAGTTAAAACATGACAATCAGCAACACTGGAGTTACAAGGTTTTCACATGACAACAGAGATATGTAGCTCAACATCGTTATGCCAGTCAATGGGCTTTACTATTAAACATGTGGAAAGGCTTGTTTTACCATTATAGCCTTGTCAGTTTGGATCAGCATAATTTCAGCCTTATGATGTCTTCAAATTAAATGTCAGATGAAAAAATGGAGAAGTTGCACACTCTATTATGCTCACATATTTTAATAAAGTTGTGACAGTTTTCGCACACCGTGCCTTCATCAGTGTTACAAAAAATGAGGATTAACAGACATGTGAAATTAGTGCAAATGACAACAGCTGTTGTGGGCATAAAAAACTCTACACAAATTGGCTGTTAAAAACTTAAGCCATTTTTAAAATATACAGAGTTTTCAGAAAAATTCAAAGGAGTTCTTAAAAAATATTAGTCTATCCTTCAATCTGATAAAAAAACATTGCCCATGTATTTCAGGAATCCCCTGTTGTGTTCAAACGAGGAGGAGCTTTGGGGATATCCTCCTCAAGTCAGATCTACCCTGCATCTCCAGCTCCTGCATTCTTTAAATTAAATGTCACCACAATATTCATATAACATCCATATGAACAAAGAACTGAAAAAATGCTGTCTGACCTCAGAGTCTCCAGTCTGCAGTGTGGACTCTCCAGTCCAGCAGACAGCAGCTTCACTCCTGAATCCTGCAGCTCGTTGTCACTCAGGTCCAGCTCTCTCAGATGGGAGGAGTTGGACTTCAGAGCTGAGACCAGGACTTTATAGTGAGTCTCTGAGAGTTTACAGCCAAAGAGTCTGTGATTACAGATTTAATGTAAAATCAGTTATTATCGAAACAGAGCTGAGAACAAGCATACCAATAACTTATTTATGCTGAATGAATATACCTATGATGATAATAATAATAATATTAATATTAATGATAATAATATTATTAATAATAACAACAACAGTCTTTTTAACCACATTTAATTTTAAACATTTTAACCATAGCCTGAAGCTCCTGAGCTGTATTAACCCCCCTTCACCCCTTAATTGGAAGATACCTAGAAATAAAACTCTGAAAAGACATTACAATCTGATAGAGTGAGTGTTGAGTAGGAGAGTAGTAGGAATAGAGTGTGCAGTGTGAGTAGTAAAAGAGTGAGTAGTAGAGTGAGTGTGATCAGGGCCCTGGTTCACGTACGTGGCTAACTGAGTTAACAATTGAGCATAAACCTAGGATTTTCCGTTTCACAAAGCGAGTTCACAATTTAGCCAGATGTGTTACCCGGCACGGAGCCTTAAGCCCAAACCTGCAAAAACTCAGGTTTAAGCTTAAGTTAGCTGGATAGTATGAACATATATAAGCCACCTGGTGAAATTGCACACACCCAACAGCAGAAATGAATGCCCCGTTTATAAGAGAGGTTCTTGGAGCTATCAGCTTTACAGATGGACCTTTAGCACACTGATAATTATCTCTATGAGCGCTATCAATTTAGTCATGAGGGAATTATTTACCTGCAGCAATTTATAGGACGGCACATCACGAACTCCACAATCCCAAACTCAGCCTTAACAGTCTTAACAGCCTTAACAGTGGTGGAGTTCATACAGACGCTGTGTATTGGGCTTCGCTTCATCGCTTTTTATAGCCACAGCATAAATGTACAGTGTCTCATAACCTTCAGGCAATATTCAGAGCAACAGAAACAATTCTGATGCAAAGAAAAATGTCCACTTACTTGGACATTACCTGGTTGAAAGTGTAGAATTACAGTAAAGAGGCTATCTGTTTGCAATATATTTTTATATTTGATTTTCACCTGTTGGCAGGTGCCTTTCTTGCCACTGCCGGATGCCCTTGGAAGTCATTACAAATAATATACCATTTAATATTCTAGTATGGTGACATTATCAGAAAGCACAAGAGTCCAAATATTAGGGATGCAGGATTAACTAATCAAATCCTAATCCACGTTCGTGAAACGGTCAAAGCCTGAGCTCAATTGATGAGATAATTCGACACGGCACGCGTCCAGTTATCCTGGATTGTTTAAGCTACGTACGTGAAACGGGACACCAAGACTAACCGAGCCTTCCTGCAGTTCCTCAAAGCTGGGATCAGTCTCCATCGTCCCTCCACTGATGTGTTGTACGCCTCCAGGTCCAACACATCCAGAACCTCCTCTGACATCTGCAGCATGTAGGCCAGAGCTGAGCAGTGGATCTCAGAGAGTTCCTTCTCTGATCTGTTCTCTGACTTCAGGAACTCTTGGATCTCCTGATGTACTGACTGGTCGTTCATCTCCATCAAACAGTGGAAGATGTTGATGCTTCTATCAGGAGAGGTGTCGTAGGTGTTCATCTTCTTCAGGTTGCTGATGGCTCTCTGGATGCTTTCTGGACTGCTATCTGTCTGACACAGCAGGCCTCCTAGGACACTCTGGTTGGACTCGAGTGAGAGGCCATGAAGGAAGCGGACAAAGAGGTCCAGGTGGCCATTTTTACTCCTCAAGGCTTTAAACATGGCTCTGTCCAGGAAGATATCCAGGGATGGGTCACTGTCATCATATGTACCCCAGTCTTTTCCCAGGAATGTCTCCAGTACCTTCTTATCCCTGTTTGTGTAGCAGTGGAACATGTAGACTGCAGCGAGAAACTCCTGAATGCTCAGATGAACAAAGCAGTAGACCGTTCTCTGGAAGAGCACACACTCTCTTTTGAAGATCTCTGTGCACACTCCTGAGAACACCAAGGCCTCTCTGACATCAAGACCACACTCCTCCAGGTCTTCTTGGTAGAACATGAGGTTGCCTTTCTTCAGATGTTCAAACGCCAGCCTCCCCAGCTTCAGAAGAACTTCCCTATCAGTCTCCATCAGCTCCTGTTGACTCATCTCATGTTTCTCATCATACTTCTGCTTCTTCCTCTCTGTCTGAACCAGCAGGAAGTCTGAGTACATCTCAGTCAGGGTCTTGGGCAGCTCTCCTCTCTGGTCTGTAGTCAACATGTGCTCCAGAACTGTAGCAGTGATCCAACAGAAGACTGGGATGTGGCACATGATGTGGAGGCTCCTGGATGCCTTGATGTGTGAGATGATTCTGCTGGACAGCTCCTCATCACTGGATCTCCTCCTGAAGTACTCCTCCTTCTGGGGGTCAGTGAACCCTCGTACTTCTGTTACCCTGGCAACACATGTAGGAGGGATCTGATTGGCTGCTGCAGGTCGGGAAGTTATCCAGAGGAGAGCCGAGGGAAGCAGATTCCCCTCGATGAGGTTTGTCAACAGCACGTCTACTGATGATGTCTGTGTGACATCAGACACAACCTCATTGTTCTGGAAATCCAATAAAAGTCTGCTTTCATCCAGGCCGTCAAAGATGAACACAACTTTACAGACAGAGAGCTTCTCTGCTGTGACCGTCTGTAATGTTGGATGGAAAACATGGAGCAGCATGAGAAGACTGTACTGCTCATCTTTGATCAAGTTCAGCTCCCGGAACGAAAGCAGAATCACAAGACTGACATCTTGATTTTCCAAGCCCTCTGCCCAGTCCAGAGTGAACTTCTGCACTGAGAAGGTTTTTCCAATGCCAGCAACGCCCTTCGTCAGAACTACTCTGATGTGTGTCTCTTGGCCAGGTAAGGGTTTAAAGATGTCGTGGCACTTGATTGGCGTGTCATGGAGGGTCTTCATCTTGGATGCTGTCTCCAGCTGCCACACCTCATGTTGGGTATTAACCTCTTCACTCTGTCCCTCTGTGATGTAGAGCTCAATGTAGATCCTGTTGAGGGGGGTTCCAGTTCCTGCTCCAGCAGTTCCTTCTGTCACAAATTCACATCTCCTCCTCAGACTGATCTTATGCTCGTCTAAAACCTCCTGCGGACCGCCGTCCACTGGAAGAGAAGAAAGAATAAATAAGGTTTAATCAAATATACTATCTGATGTTCATTTTCAGTACCAACATAAAAACAATAAATATGACAAGAAAAAATACAAAACATCCCATAACTTGCAAAGCTTTTAGATTTTCTGAAATGTAGTAAAATATTAAATGTCCATGTTGCATGATAAATAAAAATGTGGCTGTAGCAACACATGAAGTCCTGGTTTTAGAAATGGTGACAACAGAAGACAGACCCCCAGTCTTACTTTGTGCAATGCTGGTTTGACTGGGTGTCTGCAGTCCAGGTCTTGTTCTGGATCTTTCTCCACACTGGGGACAGGCGGAGTCTCCTGATGAACCAGACTGGTCCCAGTATGAGGTGATGCACTGTCTGCAGAACCAGTGTCCACAGCTGGTAGAGACTGGATCCCTCAGGACCTCCTGACACAATGCACAGCAGGACAGCTGCTCCTTCACAACACCATGACTCCTCGTCCTCTCTCTGTGGTGAGGAAGAGAATTCATTATGACTGATTAGAAAAGTGTATAACTAAAACAACTAAAAAAGGTTTTAACTATCTTTTGTTGCTAGCAGAGAGTATGGGATTAATGGAAAGTATCAGTAAGGCATGTAGCATCTTTGTCGCTAACTAGATGACACAAACCTAAACCTGTCAAGTGCAGTTGATCGTTGAGTGCATAGATCATAGTGTGTACATTACACTGGTGGGCGGGACGAGACAATTTGATTGACACATGATGGAAGTGCTATTGAATGAAAGTGGTGTTAAAAGCAGCATCAAATTAAAAGAAGCGGTGGCGATTGGAAACGCATTAAATTGAATTGTTGAAATGACTTGTGAATAAATAAATGTCAAGGCGATCAAATGCAAAGACAAATTGATTTGTAAACAATTAAATTTCATCACTGTGCAATCATTTAATTTGGTAGTGTTTTAACACTTCAATATTTAACTGCATTTTATTTGATTCAACCCACCATTTAATTTGATAGCTTTTTAAATGATTCATTGTTTAATTTATTATTTTTGTTACTTCCACCCCTCATACCTTTGGTACTGACCTCTGGAAACAGAAAAGTTTTATTCACATCATTAGTTCTAGTAAAGACAGACAACAACGCATGTGATGTTGCACATTTTCACTTTTTCTGTCCATCTGGTTCCTCCATCTGGAGTTTTTGATAAGGAGAACAGCTGCTTCTGTTCTTATCCTAATCTGCAGTTAAAATCTAATATAAATAATGTAAATAAATGGTTTAAGCTAGGTTTGTGAAACCAACCCCTGAAACTAATTAAATCTTAATCAAATGGAATATTAATTTGAAAAAGATCTGATAGGATAATATAAATAAATAAGGTATTTTTTCTGTAACTAATTGGGAGAATATTAAAATTGAAATAAAAAGTAAGGAATATTTAAAAGATTAATTCCAGGAATTGAAATTGGTGTTCTGGAGACCATAATGGCAACGAAAGTCGGTCAGAAGCCCGATGGGACTTTCAGCCCGGGGCCCCATCAGACTCTAGAACCGCCTCTGTGCAAAACAAGCAGCCACCAACCAAGCTGAAAACTGCAGCCGCGAGCCTCACCAAACACCACAGGCACAGTATCCGGTCCGAGACAAGCAGCACCTCGAGTGTTTGATAATACTGCTTGTGATTGTCAGTTGCATTATGTTTAATTTGCTCTATTCTTAGTTATATTTCTTTTCTTTTTTTGTTGTATCCTGATATTTGCTGCTGCAACATCCCAATTTTCCCACAGAGATCATTAAATTTCATCTTTTCTTATCTTATCTTATCTTATTCTAGTCCTCTTACCTTGTGTCTGAAGGTCCAGGTTCATTACTGAAATCTGGAGGTCTGTCTTTGGACCGGTCACTCTTCATAGACAAACAGCTGGGTACTGGAGACTCTGCTCTCTGCCTGTGGTACTGACCTCTGGAAACAGAAATGTTTTATACATATCATCATTAGTTCTAGTAAAGACAGACAACAATGCATGTGACATTGCACACTGTCACTGTTTCTGTCCATCTGGTTCCTCCATCTGGAGTTTTTCATAAGGAGAACAGCTGCTTCTGTTCTTATCCAAATCTGCACCATCACAATCTGCTCTGTGCCAGGCTTTCATTTCTACTGATCAGCTCTGTCCTTTGGCTGCTGATCACCTCTTCCAGGCTAAAATGCCCGATATATAAATGTTCAAAGAGTGAGAATGTCACATCTTGGTGTCTTGGTTATCATGTAAAATTTGATTTTCCCATTTGGATTTGTCACTTTATTGGGTCGTTCAGCACACTCTACTCGTAGGCCTAATCACAGTATTTCCGAGCATCTCAAGGCAGCATGGGCTTGCTACAGTTGTGGTTGTGAGCCAGTGCAGAACAAGTGTGGAAAATCTAGGAGATAATGAGGTAAATATTGAACTTTTCAATCCACAGCAATCATTTGGCTTCAGAACACTTGGATTATGCTGTTTGGAGTAATTTTATGGTAATTTCTGCCCTTTTAAGTCGTCTTTACACAGAATTTATACTGACATAAAGCCAAAAAAAAATCTGTGTGAAGATGAGATACCAGTAGAAAGGAGGGTTAGTTATCCCGGTGTTCCACACAATGCTGTCCCCTCGTACCCCACTGTCCCTCATGTAATAAACACTTTCCCCACTAGATGGCGCATCGATTCCACAATTGAATCTGTGCCTTTCTTTCACTCTGCAGCAAACTTGGGTCTGCTGAGGGCTCTAGTGCCGGGCTGCTCGAGTCTTTTTGATGATTTATTCATTTCAGACCAGTACCTCAAAATGAATTGAACTTTTCAAGTTTTTGGCGTTTTCAAGTTTTTTCCTTAGATTGAGCTATCGGTCTTCATAACTTCTGTGTAACGTCCTGTGTGCTTCACACATTAACTGTCATTAAGTGTAGTACACCCTTTAGCCCAGTAGAGGGCAGGGCATAATTTGCTAGTCTTGTGAGGGAGTCAGTGTAATACGTGCATGGCGTCAACACATGCTGTATCCATTTAAATTAATTGTATTATTTTATCCTTCCATTTCTAAATGGTGATGTACAAAGTCATGCAAAGTGTTTTGTTTTAAACTGTTTTTAAATTTACTGGCTCTATTTTATATGTTGAAAGAAACACTACAATAATCATTTTCTAATTGGTGTGTGTGTGTTCATTTGTTAAGAAAATAATTTGCAAAGTACAAAAGTACACTTTTATTTAAGATTATTTGTAATACTGCTTGACAAAAATTTAAAGTTTAGTTACACCAATACGCAAATCAAGTAGCTACCAACCAAGCTGAAAACTGCAGCCGCGAGCCTCACCAAACCCTGCAGGCACAGTCTCTGCAGGCTGTCCGGTCCGAGACAAGCAGCATCTCGAGCGTTCGATAATACTGCTAGTTTGAGTATTCAGTAGCCTTACAGGTCCATGACGACTCATTCAACAAATTATTAGGTAAGTACGGCAAGCCCCGAGGGGAAAACCACCAGTCAGCACACCACTCAAAACCACAAAACCACTCAATACAAGAACATGGACTAGTTTCTCATACTAACACAGAACATTTGTCCTTCATCCTCATTTAACAATATTCCATCAGGTAGACTTCCAGTATAACCAGTCCTCTTACTTTGTGTCTGAAGGTCCAGGTTCATTACTGAAGACTGGAGGTCTGTTTTTAGACCGGTCAGTCTTCATAGACAGACAGCTGGGTGCTGGAGACTCTGCTCTGCCCTCCTCTTCCTCCACACAAACACTCATCTTCTGGACTTCAGTCAGTCTGAGAGGTGAAACAGTAACACTGGAGACACACACACATACACACACACACACACACACACGGTATAAGGAGCCCAGCCAGCACTACTCCTGGTAAGTTAGTGTCACCTTGTTTTCTTTAAACATGTCTAATTAAAAACAGTGTGTATTAAACAGCCAATCAGGACTTTGTATCCACAGATGAATCAGTGATAAACTGTTCAGTTCATTCTGACTCTTATTCCCTCTACAGTCCACAGGGAGACAACTGACTCAGAGACTTCTACAGTAAAATAATAATAATGTTGTAATAACACTCACCCTGCCTCAGCCTTCTGTTTCCCTCCTCCTGCTCTGCTCTGTGTCTCAAAATGGAGTCTGAACTGACTGCGACATATTTTACTTTCACTTTCACCAGTTTGCTCCGTCTGTATGGAGAAGTGTTGTCGACATTTGAGTGGAAGAGCGGCCCCCTCAAAAAGAAGAAGAAGAAGAAGGAATTCACTGTAGGCCGATTACAATAGGGCCTTATGGCTAATAGGCTACTACAAATATCATGTTACTGAGTCCAGGTGGAACTTTTTTCTAAATGTAAAGTGAGGGAGCGCGCTCACTTGTATTTTGCCAAAATAATGATTAGGTTCATAAAACAAGATTCTCTGTTGATGCCACTGAACCCCGGTCCGTCCTGTCCGCTCGCGCCCCCTGCTGACGCTGCAGAGGACAAGCCGTCTCTGCTGGACAGAAGGAAGACACTGCGGTTATTCTTTTTTTAAATTATTATTGTAATCTTTTTTTACAGGAATTGCATTTATTTAATACATCAACAAATAGCCTACATACAAAGAAAGAAGAGAAAAAAACACAAAATCAAAATCTGGCTCTGCAGTTATTAATTATCCGTTATAAAAGCCAGTTTTGCTGAAACAACAGCAGATGAGAAGCTGTGAAGATCTTTCTGTGGTTTTGTGACTAATAATTATTAGTCACTAATAAGGCATTATTATGTTTCTCACAGTATTGTACTTACCTGCTGTTTGGACAGGACACCAGTAGAGGGCGCTATAAGTCTATATGTTAAGTATTTGTTGTCTGAAAGAACCAAGATGGTGCCAGTGGTAGAAGACTGTTACTGTCACCTTATGTTCAGTAAACTGTGTGTGTGTGTGTGTGTGTGTGTGTGTGTGTGTGTGTGTGTGTGTGTGTGTGTGTGTGTGTGAAAAAGAGTGATAGAGTGTAAGCAGTGTGTTCATGCTGTGTAGTATCAGTCCTAGTAGGCCTATTCATTATGTAGCAGATTACTGTCAGTTTAACAAGAAACTCAACACCAAACTCTCTCTGCCTGCCAGTCATAACTCCTGACCTCCCCCCCTCACACACACACACACACACACACACACACACACACACACACACACACACACACACACTCTGCACATGACTCAGACCTGGACTTGGACCCTAGCCCCCCCCCTCCTTCCCTCATCCGCACTAATGACCGAACTCCTGATTATGTATATATACAGAATATATATGTAAGCATTTATTATTATTATTTGCATTTTTGCACTGTCTCCGTAGTTTCTATATTATGTACATTACCTCTATTGTTTTATCTTAGTACCTCTTCTTTTTATTATCTTATTGTACTTCCTGTACTTGTTTTCCATGGCAGTTCTGCCAGTTGCTGCTGTGGCTCCTGAATTTCCCCAAGGGGATTAATAAAGTGTTATTTTATCTTATCTTATCTTATCTTATCTTATCTTATCTTATCTTATCTTATCTTATCTCCACTAGAAGTTGAAATGAGCTCGAGGGAACCGCCTCTGTTTCATTTAGCCTCGAGCTCGGCTCTGATTCGCTGATTGTCGCAGCTTTCTCTCAGATGAGACAGTTCTCCGTTTTGATTGGCTACAAACTTGAGACCGGAAACAGACGTGATTGGCTGTCTGGTAAAGCTGAGACAGAAGTTAAATCTCTCCAAACCTGAAGGTTGCCGGTTCGCGTCCCGGAGCTGACGACCAGAAACACAATGACGTAAACAACTAATCTATGATGTGAATTTATTAAACTGGATCAGTTTTATTATCTGGTAAAAGTCTCTTTTCTCTTCAGTGTGAAGGTTTAAATCAACTTCAGTTAATTGGCATTATGATTGAGATATGAGATAAATCAGAATAAATTCATTTTATTAGAGACTATGTTGATATTACAGCCTGTTTCTAAAGTAGGAAACATGTAGTTTGTAGTATTAATAAATGCTTAAATGTTTTTTATTATCAATAGAATATTGAATTATTTTCTTTAAATGACTAAATAAGTTTAAAGTGACTATACAGCTGTGTGTTTTATTAACTGTAGCCCATAGCTAGTTTTGAAGCATCAGGTATCGCTGGAGGCAAACAGAGAAAAGAGTAACAGCATCAACAGTGATGTGATCAATAAATAGAAAGAGACAGTGATGTGATCAATAAATAGAAAGAGACAGTGATGTGATCAATAAATAGAAAGAGACAATAGGGCCTACTTTGCTTTAAGTCTTTATTGAGAGGTAATGCTGCAGTAGCATCAATATGACAGACAACAGAGAAAAGAATTGATAGAACCAACCTGCATCACATTTCCAACATATTGATCCAACATATTGATCCAACATATAAAGGGTTTTATTCCTAATCACTATATCCACATTCAAAACATTTTGCCGCCTGAAATTCATCAGGCAATATTTGAGGAAAATGAATCATTCTGTCATCAAAAAACTATTTTATAACCAAATGTGCTCAGATGACTCCTAACTTCAACAAACACATAATGTTCTTAAATTTCACTCCAGCAGTCAGTATGGAGAGTGGTTGTCATTTATTTATAACGGTGGATATCTCATTTTGGACCAAAACTCTTCATATTGATCCAACGCTCAAAATAAAGTCCGTGCTACAGAGGTTTAGTAGCTGTACTGTTTTGTTGTATGAAATAAAGACATCAGCTGACATCAGCTTTGTGAATTTTCCTCCTTCAGTTTCTTTTTTATATCGAGTGTTTCCAGAGAAATACTTTTCGTCTGGGAAAGAGAAACAGCAGCGGCAGTAAAGAACAGAGACAGACTTCGTTAATTCTCCAGTTTTTATGTGAACATGAACATCAACATGACCGCAGCGGTCTGTGGGCTGCAGTACCTTTCCTCAACCAGCAGATGTCGCCCTGACACTGTGCAACATCTAACATCTAACCCTTTCCCTGGAACAAGCAGAGAAAATCTTCTAAAATACTGTTGTCAAGATCCAAAACAAACGATAAACAAGCTGCTTCACAGTGTCAGCCTTCAAAAATCACCCACTGCTCATACTTCCTTTATTTTGATTTATTTTTAAGCATAAAACCATCTTCAGGTCACCAAATGCAATGCAAACAGTATTAGGCCATGAGTCTCGTTTATTTTATTTTTTATTTTTTAACATCCTTGCTGTGTTGCTTGATGTTTGTGACGGCTCAATACTGTGACAGCTCTTAATGCCTCTAGTAAGCCCTTTGGTAAACATAAGAACAAGCTGCATCACATTAAACCTGGATGGAATGATTTTGTGGCTGAGCGACATGCTGCAGCTAGAGAAGCTTTTAAACTCTGGTCAGACTCAGGAAGGCCTAGACAGGGGTCATTGCTTGAACATAAAAAACTTACCAATGCAAGATTTAAATATGCTCTCGGTCTTATTAAAAGAAACGAGAACACAATGAGAGCCGATTCACTTGCCAGGAAGCTACAGAATAATAACCATCATGACTTCTGGAAAGAGGTCAGAGTTATGAATAACTGTAAAACTTCCTTACCATCCAACATTGAGGATGCATGTGGCCCAGACAAAATAGCCGAGGTGTGGCGTGAGCATTATTGTAATTTATTCAACTGTGTTAAAAGTAATGTAGCTAAAGAATGGCAGTTATAGGCTCTGTCCTCTGCTTGCCATGTGTTTTACTGCTCTCATAGTTCATGGTGTCCTTCCAGATTCTATCACCTCTGTATTGTTACTGTCATTAAGGACAAGGCTGGTAAATTAAATAGCATGGATAATTATAGACCTATTGCCCTTGCCAGTATTCTCTCTAAAGTGCTGGAAAGAATCCCGCTAACAAGGTTGGAAATGTTTGTTCTCACCACTGATAATCAGTTTGGCTTTAAAAGAAAACACGGCACTGATATGTGTATTTATGCTTTAAAGGAAATAGTCGCTAAATATGGTAGCCCAAATTCCACTGTGTTCATGTGTTTTATTGATGCATCCAAGGCCTTTGACAGAATTAATCATGAAAATTGATTTCTGAAATTGCTTGCTAGAGGTGTTCCAAAGTATATTAGAATACTAGTCTTCTGGTACGCCCATCAGACAATGCGGGTTAAACGGGGCAATGCCGTATCTGCCCCGTTTGACCTATGGAAACATTTGAATGGGTGTAACACAGGCTGTCTTGTTGGAAACTCTGTTATCAATCATCTTACGTATGCTGATGACCTGGTAATATTTAGTCCATACAGTGCTGGGCTGCAGCAGTTACTGAAGGTGTGCTCACAGTACGGCAAAGATTATGACATTAAATATAATGCCAAAAAGAGTAATATCATGATAGTCAGAAGTAGAGAGGATGGGAAATTAGTTTTTCCTGTGTTTCACTTCAATGTTCCTCTCATGATATGCAAGGAAATAAAATACCTTGGCCATGTTTTCACTGATGATTTGAATGATGACAGAGATATTTACCGACAGTGTTGTAGAATATACGCTCAGGCCAATATGTTGCTTCGCAAGTTTAGTATGTGTTCTGTCAATGTCAAATGTTCATTATTCAGAGCTTTCTGCACACCTCTGTATACAGCTCATCTTTGGTGCTGCGACAGGAAAAGTAGTATGCGAAGGCTCATAGTGTCTTACAATGATGCTCTGAGGCTGCTGCTCCAGGTTCCCAGATGGCACAGTGCCAGTCAACCGTTTGTGTTCTCCGGTGTCCCTACATGTGAGGCACTTTTAAGACATCTGATGTACAATTTTATGTGTCGCTTGGATGAGAACAGCATCATAGAGGCTTTCACCAGCCCTAGGAAGAGCTGCTCTCGGTACACATGCAGGCTCAGAAAACACCGGCGAGATAGCCTACATACGAACTGTTTTTTAAATTGAATGATGAATTGTTGTGGTTTTATTTTGTATGTCTTGTTTTCTTTCTTTTTATATGCTATGGACCCTTTGTGAGTCCGAAATAAAGTTTGAATTGAATTAGCCTACTCTCTAGGCCTACTTTCCCCCCCCCGAGATCTCAATTTGTCGTTATCTCGGGATAACAACATGTGTTACCTCGAGTTAATGACAAAAATAACTGGACATCTCGAGAAAAGAAGATAGAACGGCGGGAAAACGGCTAAATAAAAAGTATCAACCTCAATGGGCTTCTGCAAAGATGAATGGTCAGATCATGATATTCAACCCTAACCCAACAGTGACAAAAATATTAAGAAAACAAAATGATGCTATAACAAATTGTAAGAATAACTGTAGGCTAAATGAATGTAGATCAAGCTGATTATGTAACATACAACACAGATATTCACGTTAATTCTCACTCTGGTTCCACTGGCTTCCCTCATCTTATGGCAGGCTGCAATATAATTTGCAGATATAATAGAAATGTCTAGAACTTCACCTAACAGCTATTGTTATATAGCTATTATTATTTTTATTTGATAAAGTTTCAACTTCACTCTGTTCTGGATTATTCTGGGGGAAAATATGTCTCGTTTAAAATACTTCTCGATCAGCACTTTTGCAGACAGAGTGCCGCGTTTTTCCTGCCTTTAATCCTTCATGTGTTCCTTATGTGACTGGCAAGGAATATCTGTAATATCATTTTTTTAGGTTTTGTACCCGCCAGCTAGAGCGCCTGTTTTGCTATCCTGTGCGCCTCACATCCCAGAAGCGCTCCTTTTTATTCTTTTCTCAAAATGCGTCCGGTGTGTGTTAGTATCGGTGAGGCAGGAGGTGCGGCTCGGTCTCCTCTTCCCCTTGTGAACAGAGTCGGCACAACATTTCCTCCCCGGCAGCCAAGACTGCCTGTACCGGCGGTTTTCTACAGAAAGCAAAAGATTTAGGTATTTATCTGGGTCAACCTTATTTTTGTTTTCTGTTTTAAAACCCCGCTGTTCCCTTCATGTCAGTCAGAGGAGCGCTGTGTTTCCTCAGACGGTCTCAGTGCAGAGGCGCAGTAGCGCGGGCCGCCGCTACTGGCCGCCGTTTCACCAAAACACAAATACAATGTAAAAAATCACAATATTTCATATTTTTTAGGGTTAGGGTTAGGGTTGAAAAAATTGAGAACGCTTCACGAATTTGCGTGTCATCCTTGCGCCCGGGGCCATGCTAATCTTCTCTGTATCGTTCCAATTTTAGTGTATGTGCTACCGGAGTAGCACAACAATGCCTGGAAGCCACCTGGGATATATAGGGTGAGATCCAGATACTGTCACAAACACGGTGTCAGGTCAGTGGAAGGCAGTGGAGGGCTGTGTGGGCATTTCAGAGAAAGACAGAGTACCACACAGAAGGAAGGTCGGCTTCGATGAAGAGGACGGACCCGGTTTGACCCGGTTCAGGTTCGGTCTGCCCCGGTAGGTGCCGGCGAGGAATCCTGGAACTTCTATGTAAAGCGGCCGTTACGTCAGGCGGCGAGGATTGGAGGGCTGACGGCTGCCGGCGAGGAAACAAAAGCTTCACACTCCCACTTCCCCTCCTCCCACATTCCTGCTGCAGGGGCTGCAACCCCCCACCGGCTGCCATTCAGTCCTGCTGTCAGCGCTGAGGGGCTGGGAGGGCGAGCTACAACACAAAGAGACAGAGAGAGAGAGAGAGAGAGAGAGAGACACACACACAGAGAGAGAAAGAGAGAGAGAGACACAGAGAGAGAGAGAGAGAGAGAGAGAGAGAGAGAGAGCATGTGGTCACTTCAGTCCTTCCTTCTGTGTGTTCTCCTGAGGACGAGACGGACAGACACTCACAGCAAAAAGAAGATTGGTGGGACTAAACACTAATCCACCCTCAAATTCAACACATCACACTAACTTGGATTTACCAGCAGCTGAACGGTGTGAACGCTGCCTGTGGCTTGTAAAGCTGTTCATTCAGTTCAAAACTCTAACAGTTAGTGTTGTAGAGTTGGACTGTTTTTATTCAGTTGATAAAAAAAGTTTTTTTTTTTTTTTTTTAAATCTCTGATTGAATGGCAATTCTATTCAATTCAATTCAATTACATTTTGAATGTTATTGTGGTAAACTGAGTTAAATTACACTGTTCTTTTATGTTCACATTGGAGATTTGGCAGAAGGAAGTGAAACTCTCTTCCTGGTTTGTTTTTATTCAAAAATCTCAAGCAGTTCCCCAAACCTGCCGCTAGGTGTCAGTCTATGTCCGGTCCACGGGCTGAGGCTGCGATGCGCCGGGCGGCCAGCAGGGGCGCTGCTGCAGCGTCTGGCTCAAAATGACTGCAGAGTTAAAAAGAGAGAAATACAGAGATAATAAATAAATGCCTGCAGAACTTGCTTTAATTTGTACACATTTATATTTATGTGATTGTTATTTATTTAATCGCCGATATTTAACACTTATTTTGCCCCGATGCAACCCGTTCTGTCTTGTCCGGATGGATCATTACGCCAGAGTCCATTCCAAATCTGACAATTAAACTTTGTCTTGCTTATTGACAAACGCTGACACCTCATTAAACATGACTTAGGGCCTTTTTATTTTATTTTTTAAATTTTAATTAGTAAGTTATACTGATTACTTCGGCATACATCCAGTTCAACACTTTGTTGAACTGGATTATTTTGTAATTATTTTATCTTGTTACAAAATACAAAATACCCCTCAAATTATTGTATCAAAATAAAAGACAAAATATTGGAGCCAGAAAATGTATCAAGATAAAATACATGAACTTTGTATTTTCAAAATACAGGAAAATACATTTGTAACATTGGGCATTCAGAATTTGTTCAGGAATTCAGAACGGCCGCTCCCTCACTCTCGCTCGCCCACTCACTCACTCCGTTTACCGTTAGCCAGTTAGCCGTTAGCCTGCACGCTGCAGCTAAAACACTAGCGGTACCTAAAACTGTCAAGACCGCCCAAGTAGCGAAGTCCTTGCTCTTCAAAACAACTGCTAACAAAACTTTCTGTCCTTAACTTGCAAGCTCCAGTTACCAACACAAGTTTGTTTACACCGTCTTACCCCCCCCACAGACAGCTCAGCTGCCGCTGCCAGTCAAACACACACGCCCCTAGCTAGCTAGCTAGCTAGCAAGCTAGTTTGCATTCACAATGCAGACATTCACTGATTAGACAATTGGCACCAATCAGGCGCACTTACAAGGTTTTGTAAACAATTGGCTTTAGAAAATGAATAGATGCCAGGGATACAATGACTAAACGGGGGAGGTTGGCACCGCAATCAGTGCACTTGCAAATAAGATATAGTATGACCGATGCAATCATGACATTAAACCATCAACAGCAAATACGACCAGCCTAAAGATACCGTGCCAAGATCATCCACCGATAATCCAACAGGCAGTTGTGGTCCAAATACCGTTCCTGTGGTTGCAGCAGTAGTCGGGCTAGTCTCAGATCCGCCGCCGCAGGTGCGACCGCTGCTGCTGCTGCTAGGCTGCACTGCGGCTGCGCCATGTCCGCCTCAACATCACGGGGCTTGGGTGCAGTGTCCGATTTGGAGGCGGAATCTGATTCCTCCAATATAACATTACAGGAGTTGGAAGAGACCGGCGATTTAAACCATTTACGAATGTCCATTGTTAAGCAAATAGCAAAAGCAATCCTACTGGGAAAAACAGCTCGGCTCGACTCCCAACTGAAATCGCGCGGTAATCGCTCCATTGGCGTAACTTCCTTTTTCAGTATGGCTGCGCGTGACATAACAGAACCCCGTCAAACAAAAACACACCATTGTTTCTCTATTTTAATGTCTTCATTTATAAGGAATATAAAGTTAGTACGTATTTTACATTTTTTAACAGAAAAATACTATAATTAATAAACAAAATAATTAATTTTCAAACTAAGCGGGCCCCCTAAGGCCCGCCTATAGCGACAGGTCTGGATGGACAGTACATGCAAGAGAGAAAATGGGAGTTAAGAATTGATGCGGCAAATCTCATCACATTTCAAAATGTTTTTCTGTTTTTGTCATGGTGTTTACAAGTAGGCCTAAAGTGTTACAAACTCCGCCAAATGCGAGCACAACTCGGTCAAGAAAATCCTCCTTAGGTGCACGGCCAAAGATTAATACATGAAGAAAGAAAAGCCAGCACTCTTAATGTCCTTATATCATATATTTGAATGGGCAGCTATAGAGCACAAACGACGGACGCGTTTCAGCAATAAGCCATCATCAGCGTTGTGTTGCTCCAAGCGGAAGTGGCACTTAAATACATACATGCATACAGTTCAATTAATTATACAATCAATGTGAAAAATACCTGATCAAGAGTCACTATCAAAGATAAATCAACGTACCAGGTTCCCCCACTCAGTACGGATAACCCCAGGAATACAATCCACAGCATAGACATAACACTTAGGAAAAAATAATAAATATCAAGAAAAATGCAATAGAAGAATAGAAGAATAAAAAATATATAGCTAAATGTCTCTGCACATGTCTCACAAACTGTAATCATTTCAAAAAACAGGTCCTCTACACAGAAAATGGAAAGTGGAATTGAAGGGAGGCTGAATCTTCCCTTGTACAGGAAAAAGATATAACTCTTATGACACTAAACAAGTGCACATACAATTGGCCAATAGAACATGCAGTCAGCTGCAGCAGGCCAATATGCCCAAACAGCCTGGGCTCTCCTTAAAGTTGGGAGTAGAGCCACTAATTAAGCGCCACCCTCCACGTATCCTAAGACATATGAGCCCAACAACAAAGTAGAAGGACTGAGTGCAGCACATATCAATACACAACAAGAAAAAACTTTAAATATGTATTCAAAAAAATTGCATATCAATTTCACAAATCCAAATTCAGACAATTTCAGAGAAAACACCCTAATAATAATTCCTCATTCAGACCTTTTGGGTGTTCAGTTTGTAGAGTATGTATCCAAAACGCCTCTCTCTGCAAAAGTGTCTTATCCCTATCACCCCCTCTTTTCAAAGGTCTGACTTCTTCTATACCTTGGAACCTCAAGGAACACACGTCATGGCCTGCTGAGTTAAAGTGTCTCGCTACTGAGGACTTCTCATCCCTATTCCTAATATTACTTTTATGTTCAGATATCCGGGTTTTTAGTTCTCTTTTAGTTTTACCAACATAACACATCCCACATGGGCATTTCAAAAGGTAAACCACATGTTTTGTCTTACAAGAAATCCTACTCTTAATAAAAAACTTTTTGCCAGAGTGTGGATGTAAAAAAGACTCTCCTCTGATCATAGCATTGCACTGAACACAATTGGAACATGGGAAATTACCATTGGGTAAATTGGATAAGAAATGTTGAGGACGTGTGTAACAGTCAGCTCTAACTAGTGTATCCCTTAAGTTCCTAGCTCGTTTGTGGGCAAAAATAGGAGCATTCTTAAAAACATGACCTATATGAGGATCACTAGATAGGATGTGCCAGTGCTTCTTAACACACTTTTTAATTTCATGAGAAATGGGGTAAAAGGTGGTAGCACACACAATATTGAAGTCCCCTGAGTGAGAGGGTTTATGAGTTAAAAGGTTCTTTCTGTCAATATTTCTTACTCTCTGCAGACAATCATCTAGGACTCTGTCGTCATAACCCTTAGACCTGAACCGTGTGCATAACTCAGCAGCTTGTTCCTCAAAAGCATTCTCAGTACTACAAATTCTCTTAATTCTCAACAACTGACTATAGGGCAAACCCTTTTTAAGACCAGGGGGATGATAGCTAGCATAATCCAAAAAACTGTTGCCATCAGTTTTCTTTCTATATACCTTGGTCTTCAACTGTTCTGCTTTGTTCACCAGTACATCTAGAAAAGCCACAGATTCCTGACTATACTCTAATGAAAATTTTATAGAAGGCATTCTAGAGTTAATATAAATTTTGAACTCCTCCAGCTGATCAAGTGTCCCCGTAAAAATAAAGAAGACATCATCAATAAAGCGGAACCAACATTTCAACAATGAAAAGAAAGGATTATTGTGGTACACAAACTCTTCTTCAAATTTGCCCATAAATAAATTGGCATAATTAGGAGAACATGGACTTCCCATACTTACACCCTGACACTGTGAATAATATGAGTGTTCAAACTCAAAGTAGTTCCTGCTGAGAATCAATTTAGCCATATCCACCAAAAATTCAGTAGGGGGAGTAGGGTTTTTTCTCTTATTCAAGTAGCAGGTCATAGCCTCCAGACCCTCTGTATGGGGTACATTAGTATATAAACTGGTGACATCCATAGTACAAACAAAGTCACTTTCCTGAATGTTCTGTATAGAATCTATTTTATTCAAGAAATCAGTAGTATCTTTCAAGTATGATGGGAGCTGAGACACTAATGTTTTGATGTGTAAGTCGATATACTGAGATATAGGCTCAGTCAGAGACTGTGTACCTGCCACTATAGGGCGCCCAGGCACAGGCTCCACACAGCTCTTATGTATCTTCGGAAGTGTGTAAAAAATAGGGCGTACCGGGTGTTCTTGAATCATAAAAGCATATTCATCTTGACAGATCAATAGATCATTCACAGCTTTACTCAAAAAAGACCTAACTTCTTGAAGAAACCTCACTGTAGGGTCACCACTTAAAGGGGTATAGAACTCGCTGTTACTTAGTTGTCTTAATATTTTTGTTCTATATGCTTCTTTGTTTTGCATGACCACTGCACCCCCCTTATCAGCATTACGTATCACTACAGTAGTGTCCTTAGATAATTCAATCATAGCCTTGCTTTCTTGCGAATCAATGTTGGAGTGGAGTCTTTTTTTACTGTTAATATGTACATGAGAAGAAACCTCTTGCTCAATCAGCCTACAAAATGTTGCAACAGAAGAATTCAGAACAGGCGGGACAAAAACACTTTTAGCTTTCAGTCTCTTCAAGCTACTAATAGAAGTTATAGGCTCAGGCTTCCCCATGTCAGTTTGTTGTGTCTGAGCTGGCGGGTTAGCAGCCCCCTTATCAAAGAATGCTCTCAGTTTCACTGACCTCAAGAATTTGAATATCTCAAGTCTAGTTTTAAATGAGTCAGCTTTCCTGAAAGGAACAAAGGATAAGCCTTTAGAAAGTATGGAAACCTCATGTCGAGTCAGGGGTCTGCTGGAGAGGTTGATCACATTCGTGTCCTCCGGGGCCCTCTGGTGTGCACGGTTCCTCTTGCCCCCCCTCCGGGTTGGGCGTCTCTTGCCGATGTTCTGGTGTAGTATCTGCCTCTCGGTCTTTCTAAAAAACCTCGTCGCAGCCCAGTCGCAGCTGCCGGGCCCTCGTTGCCCGACTCCTCAGTAGATAAATCACTGGAGACTGTAGACTCCTCTCGCCTGTGTGCATGGTGGTGAGACCAAACGAATTCCGAGAGAACTCCGCATCAACAAGGAACCCACATTGGGGAGAAACAGTAGTGAATTCTGCAAGAAATGGTGCGAGGTGCTTAACAAATGTTCCCTGGATCTCATGCTTCTTGTGATTCAACATGCGGATACCGAACTTTCCAAGACTTGGACTGAGATTACAGATTTACGGAACGAAATGAAGAACAAGCTCAACACCCAACAGGTTCAGGAGTCTACAGTCTCCACTCAGGGGACTTCAATATTGTGTGTGCTACCACCTTTTACCCCATTTCTCATGAAATTAAAAAGTGTGTTAAGAAGCACTGGCACATCCTATCTAGTGATCCTCATATAGGTCATGTTTTTAAGAATGCTCCTATTTTTGCCCACAAACGAGCTAGGAACTTAAGGGATACACTAGTTAGAGCTGACTGTTACACACGTCCTCAACATTTCTTATCCAATTTACCCAATGGTAATTTCCCATGTTCCAATTGTGTTCAGTGCAATGCTATGATCAGAGGAGAGTCTTTTTTACATCCACACTCTGGCAAAAAGTTTTTTATTAAGAGTAGGATTTCTTGTAAGACAAAACATGTGGTTTACCTTTTGAAATGCCCATGTGGGATGTGTTATGTTGGTAAAACTAAAAGAGAACTAAAAACCCGGATATCTGAACATAAAAGTAATATTAGGAATAGGGATGAGAAGTCCTCAGTAGCGAGACACTTTAACTCAGCAGGCCATGACGTGTGTTCCTTGAGGTTCCAAGGTATAGAAGAAGTCAGACCTTTGAAAAGAGGGGGTGATAGGGATAAGACACTTTTGCAGAGAGAGGCGTTTTGGATACATACTCTACAAACTGAACACCCAAAAGGTCTGAATGAGGAATTATTATTAGGGTGTTTTCTCTGAAATTGTCTGAATTTGGATTTGTGAAATTGATATGCAATTTTTTTGAATACATATTTAAAGTTTTTTCTTGTTGTGTATTGATATGTGCTGCACTCAGTCCTTCTACTTTGTTGTTGGGCTCATATGTCTTAGGATACGTGGAGGGTGGCGCTTAATTAGTGGCTCTACTCCCAACTTTAAGGAGAGCCCAGGCTGTTTGGGCATATTGGCCTGCTGCAGCTGACTGCATGTTCTATTGGCCAATTGTATGTGCACTTGTTTAGTGTCATAAGAGTTATATCTTTTTCCTGTACAAGGGAAGATTCAGCCTCCCTTCAATTCCACTTTCCATTTTCTGTGTAGAGGACCTGTTTTTTGAAATGATTACAGTTTGTGAGACATGTGCAGAGACATTTAGCTATATATTTTTTATTCTTCTATTCTTCTATTGCATTTTTCTTGATATTTATTATTTTTTCCTAAGTGTTATGTCTATGCTGTGGATTGTATTCCTGGGGTTATCCGTACTGAGTGGGGGAACCTGGTACGTTGATTTATCTTTGATAGTGACTCTTGATCAGGTATTTTTCACATTGATTGTATAATTAATTGAACTGTATGCATGTATGTATTTAAGTGCCACTTCCGCTTGGAGCAACACAACGCTGATGATGGCTTATTGCTGAAACGCGTCCGTCGTTTGTGCTCTATAGCTGCCCATTCAAATATATGATATAAGGACATTAAGAGTGCTGGCTTTTCTTTCTTCATGTATTAATCTTTGGCCGTGCACCTAAGGAGGATTTTCTTGACCGAGTTGTGCTCGCATTTGGCGGAGTTTGTAACACTTTAGGCCTACTTGTAAACACCATGACAAAAACAGAAAAACATTTTGAAATGTGATGAGATTTGCCGCATCAATTCTTAACTCCCATTTTCTCTCTTGCATGTACTGTCCATCCAGACCTGTCGCTATAGGCGGGCCTTAGGGGGCCCGCTTAGTTTGAAAATTAATTATTTTGTTTATTAATTATAGTATTTTTCTGTTAAAAAATGTAAAATACGTACTAACTTTATATTCCTTATAAATGAAGACATTAAAATAGAGAAACAATGGTGTGTTTTTGTTTGACGGGGTTCTGTTATGTCACGCGCAGCCATACTGAAAAAGGAAGTTACGCCAATGGAGCGATTACCGCGCGATTTCAGTTGGGAGTCGAGCCGAGCTGTTTTTCCCAGTAGGATTGCTTTTGCTATTTGCTTAACAATGGACATTCGTAAATGGTTTAAATCGCCGGTCTCTTCCAACTCCTGTAATGTTATATTGGAGGAATCAGATTCCGCCTCCAAATCGGACACTGCACCCAAGCCCCGTGATGTTGAGGCGGACATGGCGCAGCCGCAGTGCAGCCTAGCAGCAGCAGCAGCGGTCGCACCTGCGGCGGCGGATCTGAGACTAGCCCGACTACTGCTGCAACCACAGGAACGGTATTTGGACCACAACTGCCTGTTGGATTATCGGTGGATGATCTTGGCACGGTATCTTTAGGCTGGTCGTATTTGCTGTTGATGGTTTAATGTCATGATTGCATCGGTCATACTATATCTTATTTGCAAGTGCACTGATTGCGGTGCCAACCTCCCCCGTTTAGTCATTGTATCCCTGGCATCTATTCATTTTCTAAAGCCAATTGTTTACAAAACCTTGTAAGTGCGCCTGATTGGTGCCAATTGTCTAATCAGTGAATGTCTGCATTGTGAATGCAAACTAGCTTGCTAGCTAGCTAGCTAGCTAGGGGCGTGTGTGTTTGACTGGCAGCGGCAGCTGAGCTGTCTGTGGGAGGGTAAGACGGTGTAAACAAACTTGTGTTGGTAACTGGAGCTTGCAAGTTAAGGACAGAAAGTTTTGTTAGCAGTTGTTTTGAAGAGCAAGGACTTCGCTACTTGGGCGGTCTTGACAGTTTTAGGTACCGCTAGTGTTTTAGCTGCAGCGTGCAGGCTAACGGCTAACTGGCTAACGGTAAACGGAGTGAGTGAGTGGGCGAGCGAGAGTGAGGGAGCGGCCGTTCTGAATTCCTGAACAAATTCTGAATGCCCAATGTTACAAATGTATTTTCCTGTATTTTGAAAATACAAAGTACATGTATTTTATCTTGATACATTTTCTGGCTCCAATATTTTGTCTTTTATTTTGATACAATAATTTGAGGGGTATTTTGTATTTTGTAACAAGATAAAATAATTACAAAATAATCCAGTTCAACAAAGTGTTGAACTGGATGTATGCCGAAGTAATCAGTATAACTTACTAATTAAAATTTAAAAAATAAAATAAAAAGGCCCTAAGTCATGTTTAATGAGGTGTCAGCGTTTGTCAATAAGCAAGACAAAGTTTAATTGTCAGATTTGGAATGGACTCTGGCGTAATGATCCATCCGGACAAGACAGAACGGGTTGCATCGGGGCAAAATAAGTGTTAAATATCGGCGATTAAATAAATAACAATCACATAAATATAAATGTGTACAAATTAAAGCAAGTTCTGCAGGCATTTATTTATTATCTCTGTATTTCTCTCTTTTTAACTCTGCAGTCATTTTGAGCCAGACGCTGCAGCAGCGCCCCTGCTGGCCGCCCGGCGCATCGCAGCCTCAGCCCGTGGACCGGACATAGACTGACACCTAGCGGCAGGTTTGGGGAACTGCTTGAGATTTTTGAATAAAAACAAACCAGGAAGAGAGTTTCACTTCCTTCTGCCAAACCTCCAATGTGAACATAAAAGAACAGTGTAATTTAACTCAGTTTACCACAATAACATTCAAAATGTAATTGAATTGAATTGAATAGAATTGCCATTCAATCAGAGATTAAAAAAAAAACAAAAAAAACTTTTTTTATCAACTGAATAAAAACAGTCCAACTCTACAACACTAACTGTTAGAGTTTTGAACTGAATGAACAGCTTTACAAGCCACAGGCAGCGTTCACACCGTTCAGCTGCTGGTAAATCCAAGTTAGTGTGATGTGTTGAATTTGAGGGTGGATTAGTGTTTAGTCCCACCAATCTTCTTTTTGCTGTGAGTGTCTGTCCGTCTCGTCCTCAGGAGAACACACAGAAGGAAGGACTGAAGTGACCACATGCTCTCTCTCTCTCTCTCTCTCTCTCTCTCTCTCTCTCTCTGTGTGTGTGTCTCTCTCTCTCTCTCTCTCTCTCTCTCTCTCTCTCTCTCTCTCTCTCTCTCTCTCTCTGTCTCTTTGTGTTGTAGCTCGCCCTCCCAGCCCCTCAGCGCTGACAGCAGGACTGAATGGCAGCCGGTGGGGGGTTGCAGCCCCTGCAGCAGGAATGTGGGAGGAGGGGAAGTGGGAGTGTGAAGCTTTTGTTTCCTCGCCGGCAGCCGTCAGCCCTCCAATCCTCGCCGCCTGACGTAACGGCCGCTTTACATAGAAGTTCCAGGATTCCTCGCCGGCACCTACCGGGGCAGACCGAACCTGAACCGGGTCAAACCGGGTCCGTCCTCTTCATCGAAGCCGACCTTCCTTCTGTGTGGTACTCTGTCTTTCTCTGAAATGCCCACACAGCCCTCCACTGCCTTCCACTGACCTGACACCGTGTTTGTGACAGTATCTGGATCTCACCCTATATATCCCAGGTGGCTTCCAGGCATTGTTGTGCTACTCCGGTAGCACATACACTAAAATTGGAACGATACAGAGAAGATTAGCATGGCCCCTGGCGCAAGGATGACACGCAAATTCGTGAAGCGTTCTCAATTTTTTCAACCCTAACCCTAACCCTAAAAAATATGAAATATTGTGATTTTTTACATTGTATTTGTGTTTTGGTGAAACGGCGGCCAGTAGCGGCGGCCCGCGCTACTGCGCCTCTGCACTGAGACCGTCTGAGGAAACACAGCGCTCCTCTGACTGACATGAAGGGAACAGCGGGGTTTTAAAACAGAAAACAAAAATAAGGTTGACCCAGATAAATACCTAAATCTTTTGCTTTCTGTAGAAAACCGCCGGTACAGGCAGTCTTGGCTGCCGGGGAGGAAAAGTTGTGCCGACTCTGTTCACAAGGGGAAGAGGAGACCGAGCCGCACCTCCTGCCTCACCGATACTAACACACACCGGACGCATTTTGAGAAAAGAATAAAAAGGAGCGCTTCTGGGATGTGAGGCGCACAGGACAGCAAAACAGGCGCTCTAGCTGGCGGGTACAAAACCTAAAAAAATGATATTACAGATATTCCTTGCCAGTCACATAAGGAACACATGAAGGATTAAAGGCAGGAAAAACGCGGCACTCTGTCTGCAAAAGTGCTGATCGAGAAGTATTTTAAACGAGACATATTTTCCCCCAGAATAATCCAGAACAGAGTGAAGTTGAAACTTTATCAAATAAAAATAATAATAGCTATATAACAATAGCTGTTAGGTGAAGTTCTAGACATTTCTATTATATCTGCAAATTATATTGCAGCCTGCCATAAGATGAGGGAAGCCAGTGGAACCAGAGTGAGAATTAACGTGAATATCTGTGTTGTATGTTACATAATCAGCTTGATCTACATTCATTTAGCCTACAGTTATTCTTACAATTTGTTATAGCATCATTTTGTTTTCTTAATATTTTTGTCACTGTTGGGTTAGGGTTGAATATCATGATCTGACCATTCATCTTTACAGAAGCCCATTGAGGTCGATACTTTTTATTTAGCCGTTTTCCCGCCGTTCTAACTTCTTTTCTCGAGATGTCCAGTTATTTTTGTCATTAACTCGAGGTAACACATGTTGTTATCCCGAGATAACGACAAATTGAGATCTCGGGGGGGAAAAGTAGGCCTAGAGAGTAGGCTAATTCAATTCAAACTTTATTTCGGACTCACAAAGGGTCCATAGCATATAAAAAGAAAGAAAACAAGACATACAAAATAAAACCACAACAATTCATCATTCAATTTAAAAAACAGTTCGTATGTAGGCTATCTCGCCGGTGTTTTCTGAGCCTGCATGTGTACCGAGAGCAGCTCTTCCTAGGGCTGGTGAAAGCCTCTATGATGCTGTTCTCATCCAAGCGACACATAAAATTGTACATCAGATGTCTTAAAAGTGCCTCACATGTAGGGACACCGGAGAACACAAACGGTTGACTGGCACTGTGCCATCTGGGAACCTGGAGCAGCAGCCTCAGAGCATCATTGTAAGACACTATGAGCCTTCGCATACTACTTTTCCTGTCGCAGCACCAAAGATGAGCTGTATACAGAGGTGTGCAGAAAGCTCTGAATAATGAACATTTGACATTGACAGAACACATACTAAACTTGCGAAGCAACATATTGGCCTGAGCGTATATTCTACAACACTGTCGGTAAATATCTCTGTCATCATTCAAATCATCAGTGAAAACATGGCCAAGGTATTTTATTTCCTTGCATATCATGAGAGGAACATTGAAGTGAAACACAGGAAAAACTAATTTCCCATCCTCTCTACTTCTGACTATCATGATATTACTCTTTTTGGCATTATATTTAATGTCATAATCTTTGCCGTACTGTGAGCACACCTTCAGTAACTGCTGCAGCCCAGCACTGTATGGACTAAATATTACCAGGTCATCAGCATACGTAAGATGATTGATAACAGAGTTTCCAACAAGACAGCCTGTGTTACACCCATTCAAATGTTTCCATAGGTCAAACGGGGCAGATACGGCATTGCCCCGTTTAACCCGCATTGTCTGATGGGCGTACCAGAAGACTAGTATTCTAATATACTTTGGAACACCTCTAGCAAGCAATTTCAGAAATCAATTTTCATGATTAATTCTGTCAAAGGCCTTGGATGCATCAATAAAACACATGAACACAGTGGAATTTGGGCTACCATATTTAGCGACTATTTCCTTTAAAGCATAAATACACATATCAGTGCCGTGTTTTCTTTTAAAGCCAAACTGATTATCAGTGGTGAGAACAAACATTTCCAACCTTGTTAGCGGGATTCTTTCCAGCACTTTAGAGAGAATACTGGCAAGGGCAATAGGTCTATAATTATCCATGCTATTTAATTTACCAGCCTTGTCCTTAATGACAGTAACAATACAGAGGTGATAGAATCTGGAAGGACACCATGAACTATGAGAGCAGTAAAACACATGGCAAGCAGAGGACAGAGCCTATAACTGCCATTCTTTAGCTACATTACTTTTAACACAGTTGAATAAATTACAATAATGCTCACGCCACACCTCGGCTATTTTGTCTGGGCCACATGCATCCTCAATGTTGGATGGTAAGGAAGTTTTACAGTTATTCATAACTCTGACCTCTTTCCAGAAGTCATGATGGTTATTATTCTGTAGCTTCCTGGCAAGTGAATCGGCTCTCATTGTGTTCTCGTTTCTTTTAATAAGACCGAGAGCATATTTAAATCTTGCATTGGTAAGTTTTTTATGTTCAAGCAATGACCCCTGTCTAGGCCTTCCTGAGTCTGACCAGAGTTTAAAAGCTTCTCTAGCTGCAGCATGTCGCTCAGCCACAAAATCATTCCATCCAGGTTTAATGTGATGCAGCTTGTTCTTATGTTTACCAAAGGGCTTACTAGAGGCATTAAGAGCTGTCACAGTATTGAGCCGTCACAAACATCAAGCAACACAGCAAGGATGTTAAAAAATAAAAAATAAAATAAACGAGACTCATGGCCTAATACTGTTTGCATTGCATTTGGTGACCTGAAGATGGTTTTATGCTTAAAAATAAATCAAAATAAAGGAAGTATGAGCAGTGGGTGATTTTTGAAGGCTGACACTGTGAAGCAGCTTGTTTATCGTTTGTTTTGGATCTTGACAACAGTATTTTAGAAGATTTTCTCTGCTTGTTCCAGGGAAAGGGTTAGATGTTAGATGTTGCACAGTGTCAGGGCGACATCTGCTGGTTGAGGAAAGGTACTGCAGCCCACAGACCGCTGCGGTCATGTTGATGTTCATGTTCACATAAAAACTGGAGAATTAACGAAGTCTGTCTCTGTTCTTTACTGCCGCTGCTGTTTCTCTTTCCCAGACGAAAAGTATTTCTCTGGAAACACTCGATATAAAACAGAAACTGAAGGAGGAAAATTCACAAAGCTGATGTCAGCTGATGTCTTTATTTCATACAACAAAACAGTCCAGCTACTAAACCTCTGTAGCACGGACTTTATTTTGAGCGTTGGATCAATATGAAGAGTTTTGGTCCAAAATGAGATATCCACCGTTATAAATAAATGACAACCACTCTCCATACTGACTGCTGGAGTGAAATTTAAGAACATTATGTGTTTGTTGAAGTTAGGAGTCATCTGAGCACATTTGGTTATAAAATAGTTTTTTGATGACAGAATGATTCATTTTCCTCAAATATTGCCTGATGAATTTCAGGCGGCAAAATGTTTTGAATGTGGATATAGTGATTAGGAATAAAACCCTTTATATGTTGGATCAATATGTTGGATCAATATGTTGGAAATGTGATGCAGGTTGGTTCTATCAATTATCTCGTCTCTCTGTCATATTGATGCTACTGCAGCATTACCTCAATAAAGACTTAAAGCAAAGTACTGTGTTTCTATTTATTGATCACATTCCAGAATTTCCCCACGGGGATTAATAAAGTGATATCTTACATCACTGCTCCAGAATTAGTTACACCAGTTATACTAGTGAAACACAAACCTGCATGATTTCAGTCATTTTAAGCTTATTATTTAGGCTACAGAAATTAATTCAACACTTATGTAATTACAGAGACGTCTACATTTATTGACACTGTGGCAAGCAGGGAACGCAAGCAATTACTTTTACTGATTTCTTTTCCATTATGGTATGGTACTTTTACTTAAGTAAAGGATTTGAGGACTTTTTCCACACTTACTGTTTATTGTTTCATAGACTGTCATGAGTTTGCATGTTGCCATGCAGAAGACGTTGTTCTAAGATGTTATTATGATATTCTTTCAGAATTTACTGGAAGACTGAGCGCAGTGAAATCTGTTGTACTGTCAACAGACTTTTGTTTTTTGTGCTTT
Organism: Centroberyx gerrardi; assembly: GCF_048128805.1. Lineage (NCBI taxonomy): Eukaryota > Metazoa > Chordata > Actinopteri > Beryciformes > Berycidae > Centroberyx > Centroberyx gerrardi. The sequence goes on along the minus strand of NC_136018.1, from coordinate 560,686 downwards.
GACTAACATTTATTTTTGAGTGCAATCAATAAAACCAATAAAAACATTTGTAGTTGTATCTTTGAATTTATTTTATTAGAACTCCAGTATAATTACAAGTATTGGCTTGTAATTGTCATTGATTGGCAGGTCAAGTCCATTGACTTCAGCAGTACAACACTTGTGGAAAACCAAACCACTTAATTTTATCCCTGAAATGTCCGTAATTTCTCATTACATAAACATTAATTATCCATTACAAATAACATACCTTTAATGTAGTAAGGTTTATAAGGTAGCCTATTTATGAATGGGTTGGTTCGTGGAGACACTAGAAATTAGGGAATTTTTTTTTTCTGACAGTAAAACAAGGGGAAATGTTTTGGTGTTTTGGTATCCTATTCTGTTTATTGCGTTTTAACTCCCTTATCCTTCAAGATAGAAGCAGAATTTCGAAAGTTATGACCACAAGCCTTTTTTTTTTTCTCCATCTACTGGTATCTTTATTTTGGAAGCTACGACCGTAGGACCATTAAGTTCATTACGTCTTTTTTTGTTTTTTGTTTTGTGAAAGAAGTTACCAGAAGTCTATACATTTAATTCCATTTTGTTTATTTTATTGTGAAAGAAGTTACCATAAATCTATAAATTTAATTCCATTTGGTTTGTTTTATTGTGAAAAAAGTTACCAGAAGTCTATTCATTTCATAACGTCTGGTTTTATTGTGTTACCAGAAGCCAGTTAAGTCGATTCCGTCTGGTTTGTTTTATTGTGAAAATCTCGACCGGAAGTCATATGGTTTATTTTGCCTGCTTGCAGATGGCTCTGTGAGGAAACTTGGAGCTCCGCTGGACCGACGAGGATTAATCTGCGGACGATGAGAGTGTGAAGGTAACAGTCAGTCCGTGTCAACCTGCCGGGACAGAGCAGATTCACACACTCACTGCACTACAGCTACAATATTATTACATTATTATTCCTGCTAGCTGTAATGATAACAGCTAACAGCTACCTGTAACCTGACGGCGTTCAACCAGCTGGCCGGAGTGCCGCTGAGCAAACCGCTGCGTGCTAACGGGCTAACAGCTAATCAACTGTAAGTCTTTTTCACAAACGGAGCTGATGTGTGGTATTTCTTTTAAAAGCTCTGTTTTAGTAAGACAATATACGCTTGTGTTGTTCTGGTTTTAGCGTGGTTCCACATCTGATTTGTGAATGTTTGCTAAGCTAACGAGTTCCATTATCGGACACGTTTTTTTGCTAGCTCTGGTGAGATTTTAGCTTTTTTAAGGATTCAGACAGCCGCAAAAATCCACCAATACACAATGTTAAGGTAATTCTAATGCATAGTGAAGCTGCCGTCCCTTGATATAATCTCAATGGTCAATGTCAGCAGCTCTACAAACACATTTAGTGTGTGTGTGTGTGTGTGTGTGTGTGTGTGTGTGTGTGTTCGACATATTCTGCCAATTGCTTCTATCTAATCTGCAACATATATGAAGTTCAGGCTGTATGTAAATGGGATCAATTAGTGACAGAACTGATGAAGCCTGTCCTGTTTTACTGGCTTCAGAATTAATTAGTGAAACCTCTGGAGTCATAGGTGTGTGTGTGTGTGTGTGTGTGTGTGTGTGTGTGTCTAGTTGTCAATCCATAGTGGCTTGTCTTTCGTGTCCAGCTATGTTATTCCCAATATGTTCCCTTCTTTCTTACATGCAGAGAACATCAAACCCAAAGTCCATTCAAGAAATCTGTCAGTTGAAAGTCGTGTTGCATATCAGCACAAGTGCAAACCTCGTAAAATATGACTGAGTACCTTTTCTGCATCAGTAGGATCCGCTCTTCACTTCGGCTCACACCCGATCCACCAAGCAGCACTTAATTTAATATATTTCCACATTTTACAGTTGATTCACACTGCTGCCCCCTGAGTAACAGGTGAAGTTGAAATTGTACTGAAATAAGAGCTGCTTGGTGTTTTTGGATGTATGCCGAAGTGAAGAGTGGATCCTACTGAATCAGAAAATCGTGAGTCTTATTTTATGAGGTGTGTATCTTTGCTAAACTGTCAGATTTTGCTAAAAAGTCAGATTTTTGAATGGAGTTTGGTGTGAAGGTGTAAAGATGAGCTATCTGATGGACCTCTGTATTTTAAGTGATTGAAGCTCAGGTCACTAGTATTAGCAGCTAGTCTTTCTTCAGTATTGGATGTGTGTGTGTGTGTGTGTGTGTGTGTGTGTGTGTGTGTGTGTGATCAGACAGTATATCAGGTTACAGAGTGAAAGCTGCTCCACTTATAACAGCTAACTTCACTTTTACACCAAACTGTTCTTCTCTACTATTTTTTTCCTCTCTCCTCCTCTCCTCTCCTCATTGTTCATCTCATTGTCTCCTCTTCTTCTCTTTTCTTCTTCTCTTGTTGTTTCTTTCTCCTCTCCTTCCTCTCCTGTTGCCTTCTTCCTTTTCCTCTCCTCCGTCTCTTCCTCTACCTCATCTCCCATTCACCTTTTCTTCGTACTCTTTGCCTCCTCTTCCTTTCTTTCCATCTCTTTTCTCCCTCCTCTCTCTCTACCTTGCTTCCTCATTCTTCATCACCCGTTTACTCTTCTTCTTCCTCTCCATCTCCCCCTTTCTCTCTGTTTTTGTCTTCATCTTCCACTCCCTCTCCTTTTTTCTGCTCCTCTCTTCTTGCTCTTCATTTCCCTCTTCCTCTCCCTCTTGTTATATTGTTTGATATTGGAGCAGGTCAGTCACTGTTTTTTTTTTTTTTCATCCATATTAAAAATTCATGAATCACATTTTAGGATTTGGTTGTAAGAATCTTCATTAACGAGACGCCGGGGCCTGAAATGGCTTCATGTTTTTGATCCTCGGGGATCAATAAAGTTTCATCTGATGTGATGTCACTGCTCATGTGGTTCTTGTAATTCAGAAGTGAAACAGCAGATGGAGTTAAAATGAAATGGAATTAAAATAAAATAAAACACAGCAGGCAATTTCAGAAATAATTTTTACCGCCACAGACATGTTCGTTTCAGACGGGTTATCGCGATACTGTCCTGACAAAATATCACGATATACGATATTATCACCGTTCGCTGGTGGGTTTTTTTTTTAATTCAGGGTTTTTTTTCAGCTTTTTTTTTTTCTTTGGCATTTTATTTCTTCTAAATTACATACAATTATATAATAAAAATAATTGTTATTATTAACAGCCTAGAAATTTGATCTTGCTGTTCAAGCGTTGGAGGAAACATCGGCCTGTTTGGTGTAATTTGCTCATTCCTGCTATTTCCAGGAAAACAGTCAGATTGTGGAAAAGGAAAACCCACTTGAAATAAAATGACAAATTTTTCACTACAACTATGATTATTGTTTTGATTATTTTTCGGGATCTGTAGAAAAATCACCGCGTACTCGACTGCTATCTCTGCTACGGTGCTAGAGGCCAAAATACATCAGAGTGGAGGAAGGAAACTTTCTTTCTCCAGCCAAGCTTTCCATCTAGTCCAGTGGTTCTCAAACTGGGGTCCGGGGACCACCAGGGGTCCTTGAGGGGGTTCCAGGGGGTCCCCAGCAAACTGATGAATTGTTAAACTTCAGCGTTATTTAATGTACAAGAAGTGAAGAATGACTTCTGATCAGTTTCTCTGTTATCTCTCTACAACACAGACAGTCAGGGAGTTCTGGACAAAATCATATCTGACAATAAAATGATCTTAGATTTGGGCCCGAGAGACAAAATCTCATCAGATGGGGGTCTGTGGCTCTAATGTGGACTAAATTAGGGCCCTTGATGTGAAAAAGGTTGAGAATCACTGGTCTAGATGACCTTCATCATGGCAGACCAGACGGGATAAAATTGCCGCGGTGCTGAAAAGCGTCCGATCCCCTGAGCTGCCCCGGTGCTGCTGATGAGATGAATCATTAACCAGTTTACTACAGGATCCTCGTGTCACCTGACCTCGTGTCACCTGACCCCCCCCCCCGCTCCTCATCTTAATGTCTAACCAGCACTGTCTGCTGTTACTGTTCCACCAGACTGTGGCTGTGTGGCCGTTATAAAGCTGCTGATATCAGCTTTCCCAAACACATTAACATCCCACTCATTCAGCTGGAGAGACCTCAGCATGCTGTAGGTCTCTAATCGTCCTTACGCCCGTCCCGTGTCTCTGGTGCCGAGCCAAACTGTTCACCACAGGGTTCTGGTCTGTAGAGGACCGGCTCGCTCACAACAACTTTATTTAGTTAAGTTGACAACATTTAGATCCCCAATAGAAACTACATGATGTCGGACTGTAGTACTGCATGATGTAGTAGTAATGTGTAATGTTGGACTGTAGTACTACATGTTGTAGTAGTAATAGTATTACATGTTGTAGTAGTAATGTTGGACTGTAGTACTACATGTTGCAGTAGTACTACATGTTGCAGTAGTACTACATGTTGCAGTAGTAATAGTACTACATGTTGCAGTAGTACTACATGTTGCAGTAGTACTACATGTTGCAGTAGTAGTACTACATGTTGCAGTAGTAATAGTACTACATGTTGCAGTAGTAGTAGTACTACATGTTGCAGTAGTACTACATGTTGCAGTAGTACTACATGTTGCAGTAGTACTACATGTTGCAGTAGTAATAGTACTACATGTTGCAGTAGTAATAGTACTACATGTTGCAGTAGTAGTAGTACTACATGTTGCAGTAGTACTACATGTTGCAGTAGTACTACATGTTGCAGTAGTAATAGTACTACATGTTGCAGTAGTAGTAGTACTACATGTTGCAGTAGTACTACATGTTGCAGTACTACATGTTGCAGTAGTACTACATGTTGCAGTAGTACTACATGTTGCAGTAGTAAACTTCATCACACTGCTTGTGAAGGATCCGCTGGACAGCTGCTGCTGGAAAACACACAACTGGGTTTAAAACACATTAAAAAAGATTAAAAATAATCGAAAATAAACATTTTCTTTTTAATCAATAATAATAATGTCATTCTTCTGCCAGTCTAACAAAGTAGTTGCCAATCAACACATTAAGTTATGAATGGTTATTTTCAGTTAAGGCATTAACATTTAAATGAGGACAGGACGACTGAAACTGTCTTTATGTTAGAAACAGGTGATATTC
>NC_136018.1:548068-550568 GCF_048128805.1 Centroberyx gerrardi | reverse complement strand
GCATGGGAAACAGTGGAAGAACCGTGTGTGTGTGTGTGTGTGTGTGTGTGTGTGTGTGTGTGTGTGTGTGTGCAGGCGAGGTGCTGGTGTTCCTGGACAGTCACTGTGAGGTGAACCAGGCGTGGCTGCAGCCTCTGCTGGCTCCCATCCAGAGGGAGCGCCGCACCGTCGTGTGCCCCGTCATCGACATCATCTCCGCCGACACGCTGGCCTACTCGCCCTCTCGCCCATCGTCCGCGGCGGCTTCAACTGGGGGCTGCACTTCAAATGGGACCCGGTTCCCCCCGCCGAGCTCAACGGGCCCGAGGGCGCCGCCGGACCGATCAGGTAACGCATGACAAGCAGCTTGGAATTAGAAGCTTCTATCTCACGCTTTTTTTATCAGATCAAACTTCAGTCCCCCGCCCACAAAGGCTCTGATTGGCTCGATTGTTTCTCAGAGCGAGAGCAAGCCGTTACGGACACATCTGAGTCGCTCTTCCTCTCCCCCTCTCCCCTCCTCTCCTCTCCCCCTCCTCTCCTCTCCTCCTCTCCCCTCCCCTCAGATCTCCCACCATGGCCGGTGGTCTGTTTGCTATGAACAGGAAGTACTTTAACGAGCTCGGCCAATACGACGCCGGCATGGACATCTGGGGCGGGGAGAAACCTGGAAATCTCCTTCAGGGTGAGAAAGGAGAATTGCCGACAATCAATGAATCAATGAATCAATCAGTCCATCCATACTGAGCCGTGTTAATCATGTAACCTCTCTCTCTCTCTCTCTCTCTCTCTCTCTCTCTCTCTCTCTCTCTCTCTCTCTCTCTCTCTCTCTCTCTCTCTCTCTCTCTCAGATCTGGATGTGTGGAGGTCAGTTGTTGATCGTCCTTGCTCCAGAGTCGGTCACATCTTCAGGAAGCGGCGTCCATACGGCTCCCCGGGGGGGCAGGACACCATGGCCCACAATTCACTGCGGCTGGCGCACGTCTGGATGGACGAGTACAAGGTACACACACACACACACACAGGGGAAACACACATTCACAACTGACAGTTACTGACCGGCTGGTTTATTGACTGGTTAAGAGAGTTATTTAGTTACTTCCTGCCTCTCTGTCTCTCTCGTCCAATCAGAGCAGTATTTCTCCCTGCGGCCGGAGCTGCGGGAGCGTGGTTACGGTGACATCAGCGAGCGCGTGGCGCTGCGGCGGCGGCTGCAGTGCCGCTCCTTCCACTGGTACCTGGACACCATCTACCCAGAGATGCAGACCGTCGCCAATGGCAACAAGCAGCAGCAGCAGCAACAAGCGCTGTTCGTCAACAAAGGCCTGAAACGACCCAAAGTCCTGCAGAGAGGACGGGTAACTGACCTCTGACCTCTGACCTCATAGCATGTCGTCATATAGATCTGGCTGTACTGATCTGAAGGACGGGAGCAGCATTACTTCCTCATACACTGAAGCTGCTGCCATCTGCTGGTCATAAAGTGAACTGCAGCCAGTTATTCTGCCTCCGGCCCCTGGGGAACTTGTTGATTTGAAGTTACTAAATGAATCAGTCTGGTGCAGTTTGAGAAGCTACAGCATCTACAAACTCTTCAGGGAAAGGCAAACAAATGTTTCTGCTCATGAAAAGGTCCTGCTGTGTGAAGTGGGCTTAAAGATGCTCTTAACAATATTGATCTTTGGAGGTGATTGTGAATGAAAGAGAGAATAAGTGTGACAGATCTAGGCTACTGTGATGAGAGAGAGAGAGAAAGAGAAGGGAGGTTAAACAACAGCAGTTAGGTCAAAGGTCATGACTAGGTTTAGATCAGAGAAGGTTTAGAGGCTGGACAGGGACTGAAGGTTGCCGGTTCAAATCCTTGGAGACTTGTAGGAGAAAGACTCCCAGAGGAAACATCATCACTCAGACCGGAAGGAATAAAATGTCAGAAATAACTGACAATAAATAGCTACGGCTATTAATACGAAAAAATACAAAACGTACACAAGTAAAAGCAGGTTTACACATAACATTTAACACATAACAACTTTAACTCAACAAATGTTCTTAAATATTTTTTTCTCTTTCTCTCCCCCTCCCCCCAGCTTCGTAACCTAGCAACAGGGCGTTGCCTGGTGGCCCAGGGCCGAGCCAGTCAGAAGGGCGGAGCCGTGGTCCTGCGACCATGTGACCCCAGAGACCCCGAACAGGTCAGCTGACCTCACCGCCTCAACACGACTGAACACGACTTACATGACTTAACATGACTTAACATGACTTTAACATGACTTTAACATGACTTAACATGACTTTAACATGACTTAACATGACTTTAACATGACTTTACATGACTTAACATGACTTAACATGACTTAACACGACTTTAACACGACTTAACACGACTTAACACGACTTTAACATGACTTTAACATGACTTAACATGACTTAACACGACTTTAACACGACTTAACACGACTTAACACGACTTTAACATGACTTTAACACGACTTAACACGACTTAACATGACTTAACACGACT
>NC_136018.1:498483-547868 GCF_048128805.1 Centroberyx gerrardi | reverse complement strand
TGACTTTAACACGACTTAACACGACCTTAACACGAACCTTAACATGACTTAACACGACTTAACATGACTTAACATGACTTAACACGACTTAACATGACTTTAACACGACTTAACATGACTTTAACATGACTTTAACACGACTTTAACGTGACTTTAACACGACTTAACATGACTTTAACACGACTTAACATGACTTTAACATGACTTAACACGACTTAACATGACTTTAACACGACACTTAACATGACTTAACACGACTTAACACGACTTTAACATGACTTAACATAACTTAACATGACTTCAACACGACTTAACATGACTTTAACACGAGCTTAACATGACTTTAACATGACTTAACATGACTTTAACACGACTTAACATGACTTAACACGACTTAACATGACTTAACATGACTTCAACATGACTTAACATGACTTCAACATGACTTTAACACGACTTAACATGACTTAACATGACTTCAACATGACTTAAACATGGGTTTAATTTGACACCAGTTTTGTGTATTAGGATTTTAGTTGCCCTTTCCTCTGCTTTTCTTGTGAAATGTTTCATTAAATGAGATCAAAACGTAAGTCTGTGTGTGTCTGTGTCTGTGTGTGTGTGTGTGTGTGTGTGTGTGTCTGTGTGTGTGTGTGTCTGTGTGTGTGTGTGTAGGACTGGGCCTATGATGAGGAGGGTCAGCTGGTCCTGGCGGGGGCTGCTGTGTCTGGACGTGTCCGGAGGTCAGGACCTTTGACCCCCCCAGACTGATGAAGTGTCACGGCTCGGGGGGGTCGCAGCAGTGGAGCCTGGGGGTGAGACAGGAACACACACACACACACACACACACACACACACACACACACACACACACACACACACACAATACATGCACAGAAAGCAGGCGTCAGGCTGCCTCAGTGTCACTGTGTTCACTTGGGCTAATGGGACTGGGTTAATGAGACTAGAGGAGCTAGGACTAACTCATATTCTCTCTCTCTCCTCTCCCTCTCCCTCTCCTCTCTCTCCTCTCTCTCCTCTCCCTCTCTCTCTCTCTCTCTCTCTCTCCTCTCTCCCTCTCTCTCCCTCTCTCCCTCTCCCTCTCCCTCTCCCTCTCTCTCTCCCTCTCTCTCCCTCTCCCTCTCCTCTCCCTCTCCCTCTCCCTCTCTCTCCCTCTCCCTCTCCCTCTCTCCTCTCTCCCTCTCTCTCTCTCTCTTCTCTCTCTCTCCTCTCTCTCTCTCTCTCTCTCTCTCAGAAGTCTAACCGGCTCTACCAGGTCTCGGTCGGCCAGTGCCTCTCCGTCCTCCAGCCAATCGGGCCCAAGGGTTACGTTTGCCATGGCGATATGTGACGCCTCGCAGGCGCAGCAGTGGCAGCTGGAGGGCTGATGACATCACACAGCCGCCTGGCCGTTGGTGGAGCGGACGGACGGACCCGACTGCCTTTCAGAAGGAAGGAAGGAAAGGAAGAGTTTCCTCCGGCGGTTCGACGTCTGAAAACTGAAAACTTTTTCTTTAGGAGACAATCATGTTTTATCCTATGAAGGAAGGAAAGAAGAAAGGAAGTGACTGAACTGACTGGAAATCATCCTGATTTACCCCCCCCCCCCTTCCTCCTCCTCCTCCTCTCTTACAGATTTTAATCTTTTGCTTCACTGTGTCTGTTTGGGTTTTTAAATCATGTTTTCTTGTTGAGCCTCGTCTTCTGGAAAAGTCCTTTAACTGAACGGTCTGAATTCCAGGCTTTAAAAGTATTAGAAAACTTCCTTTAGCTGTTCAGTCAGAGGTCGGCGGGTTTCTGCAGCTTTGGGTTTTTGAAATTTTATTCCAGGAGGAATGAAGGTCTTGAAAAGTCTGAAATTTGGCTTTCTGAAACCTGCAGACAGTCAGTCAGATTTTCAGTGTTTTCTGAAGTGTGTTGTAACACATTACAGCAGATTATAGCAGAATTCCCGCTGGTCATGGAAATGGTCCTGAAATATCATGGAGTATCCTGGAATTTAGATGGTTTTCCAGACTGGGAATATCAGGTCAGTTTCCAGAAAACAGCAGAGTGTTTTCATCACATCAAACCAGACGGAAGAACATGGGAAACGCTGCGTCTTGGTCCTGAAAAGTCCTGGAAAGTCCTGGAAAAGTTCTGGAAAGTCCTGTCGTCCGGTGGGAACGCTGCTGCGGGTCTCCGGTCGCTCTGACTCGTGTCTTCTGACCGTGTCGACACGCATTCAACATTTTACACAGAAGGAATTATAAGCACAAGCGTCTTTTGAGTGTTTTTGTCAGTTGACATGAAAACGGTTCTCCGACTCCTAAACCTTCACAGCAACCGGTGATTGTCATGAAACGTCCCTTTAAATGAGTTAAGACCAGAGGTGGGGACTTGAGTCACATGACTGGGACTCGAGTCACATGATCTTGACTTGAGTCACATGACTAGGACTCACATGACCTGGACTCGAGTCACATGACCTGTCCTCCAGTCACATGTCTTGGACTCGAGTCACATGCCTTGGTTTTCACATGACTTGGACTCGAGTCACATGCCTTGGTTTCACATGACTTGGACTCGAGTCACATGCCTTGGTTTTCACATGACTTGGACTCGAGTCACATGCCTTGGTTTCACATGACTTGGACTCGAGTCACATGACTTGAACTTGAGTCACAGTTTTAATTGCTTGAGACTTGACTTGGGTTCTGGTGACTTGGGGCTTGACTTTGACTTGTACTTTTATGACTTGAAAAGGTTTCTAAACTTTTGACAAAAAAGTCGTTCTCTAGTCTTGAAGCACAAGTCTCAAGTCAAGGCCCAAGTCTAAATGTAGATTACCAAGTCCAAACAAATAAAGAGTCCAGTATCAATTTAATATTGAGTCAATTGTATGCTCTTATTTTCACGTGACTTGGACTCGAGTCTCAGTTTTAATTGCTTGAGACTTGACTTGCTGCATGAAGAGAAGACTTGAGACTTGAGACTTGACTTGGGTTCTGGTGACTTGACTTGACTTGGGTTCTGGTGACTTGACTTGACTTGGGTTCTGGTGACTTGACTTGACTTGGGTTCTGGTGTGACTTGGGACTTGACTCTGACTTGTACTTTGATGACTTGAAAAGGTTTCTAAAGTCTTGACTTGAGATCTTGTGTTTGTGTAAATGACTCAGATTGAAAGTGATGAGATTTGTTCCAGCGGACGACTGAATTTAAATTCTGTTTTCTGAATTTGTATGGAATGATTGAATTTATTGAAGTTGAAACTGATTATAGAAATCAAACTCATGATGCTCTTACCAAGTTTTTATCCTATTAAAACCATATTGCATTGAAAAGTCCTAGATATTTAGTTTTCTTTAAGATATTAAATTGATACTGGACTCCTTGATTTGTTCTGACTTGACTTGCTGTTCTACATTTAGACTTGAGGACTTGACCTTAATGACTTGGACTTGAGACTGACTTGGGACTCGAGTGAAGTTGACTTGGTCAAACCTCTGGTTAAAACTGTCATAAATAAACTGTTATTGGAATAATCGCTGCATAATATAAAAGTTTTTACATTAACCAGCGATTATGACTTCACAGAGGATGTAACATATTTAACTGATGTCATAATGTTGACTATTATTTAACATATCGTATCATTTTGTTAGTCGCTTGGTCTTGTAATTCGTCATCGGTGTGATGATGTCATGATTCTGTTAGTCGCCATGTGATATGAGGAGCCGTCTGGTGACCTTTGACCCTGACGCTCGGGACTGGGACGGAGCTGCAGACTTTTTATCAGTTTTAAAGCTGCTCTGCGTTTCATTTTAACATCAATAAATCATCATCACATTTAGAGATATTAGTGTAATTTACGGTACGGGGGGGCAAGAAGCAATGGGGCTGATGGGAAATGTAGTGTCAGTAGTGTAGTGTGGAGAAACACTACAACTAACAATACTACTGGAGTGAGACAGAGGAGACCAATCAGCTGTTCACAGGAATTAGACCAAAGCAGGAATATTAATCTGATGATGAAATACTGATGGATAAAATGAAAACTGAGCAACTTTAATAAAAATAATGAAACATTTCTGAGAGTTTTAATCATATTATTTTTTGGAAAATAATATTTGTTTGGTTTGTTTGTTGTTTTGTTTTGAGGCTCAGACTGGTTTCACTTCCTGTCTGCACCACGTGATTTTTATTTGAACGCTCAATCAGAATTTGCCGGGACAACAAGCCACTCCCCCTGAGACGGAAGTCACTTCACGTCGTTTTGTTTGCTGGGAAAAAGGCAGCGCTGAGCTTCTTCCTGCTGGACTTCCCTGTTTGTGTGTTTGTTTTGGGACTCCCACTTCCTGCCTCAGCGCCGCGTCAGCAGAACAAACTGAATGTTGAAATAAACTTTATGAACAAAACAAACTTGTCATGTTTTTCTTTTTTTTTCCCCCACTTTAGAACAGGAAGCAGCGGTTTGTTTCCATCCAGTTCAGCTCTGACGTGTTTATTTTATTCATAACAAATTAATTTTAGTACAAATTTGTTTTTTCCATGTCAGTCAGACTGATCATGTGACCTTTTAACTTGTGAGAGAGAGAGGACACACAGAGAGAGAGGACCGGTTGAGAGAGTAATTTCTTACAGCGGGCTCTTCTAATCTCTCTCTGTCTCTGGAAAGATTTAAAATATTTGCATTTCCTTTCTAAATGAAGTCAAATCAAGCCAATAAAAACCGTAAAACAAATTCAGTTTTCACCTTCAAGATGAAAACTGAATAAAAAATAAATTTGTTCAAATGTACAAAGTTCTGAAATCCAACTTTTTTTTTAGCCCGTCTTTCCTGTGTGAGAGAGAGAGAGAGAGGAGAGAGAGAGAGAGAGAGAGAGAAGAGAGAAGAGAGAGAGAGGAGAGAGAGAGAGAGAGAGAGAGAGAGAGAGAGAGAGAGAGAGAGAGAGAGAGAGATTCAGTCTCTGTTTTATGTTATTAAATTATCTGAATAAATCAAACTGAATCAAACTGATACTAATAAAGTATAAAAACAGTGTGTGGTGTGTTTCTAAACAGGAAAAAAAAAAAATTTGAATGAAAACCAGACGCTTCAAGATGTAAAATATTTTTATTTTTTGTAAATGATCCTAAATCAGATTCCACAATTTTTTTTCAAAAAACAACAAAAAAACAAAAGAGAAACATCATCAGTTCACACTCTGAATACTCCAAACAAAAAACAAAAGAACAAGCTTCATGTCTCCGACAGTCTCTTCTAACTGTACAGATGAGAAATGTACAAGACTAAAGAAGAAGAGTCCGACGCTTCATTATGTACAAGACTAAAGAAGAAGAGTGATGCTTCAGTATGTACAGAGCCGCTTTATGTGCACAAAACTAAAAAAAAACAAAAAACAGCGAACGTTCAGAACGGCGGCAGAGCGAAAAAAAAAACGCGACAGGATTCAGCGGGAAAACAAAATAAGAAAAGGCCGCAGTGAAGCCCGTCCAATCACAACGCTCCGCTTCCTGAAGACAGGAAGTCGGAGTCGGAACAGAAAAGTGAATTTGATTTTTTTCCTCTCTTTTTCTCTCGGCACAACAAAAATACTTTCTGCTTTGTTCCACATTCTGTACAGTTTGAAGCTTTAAACAGACGAAGAAGATGATGATCTTGGTCGAGGATTTTCTAAACGTTTCTATAGTACAGATATTTACACGCCGCGATTCCAGCCCCCGAACGCACCGTCGATTTAGAAAATAGCTTCATTCGGTAATAAATACAAAAAAAAAATCTCTTATTTTACAGAAAATTAACAAAAAAAAGGGAAGAAAGCCGACACGCTGACTCATGGAATCAAGTATTTTTCATGGGAATTTTTCTCCAGGATTTTTTTTTTTTTTTTTTTTTTTTTAGTGCAAGTTAATAAATCTTTTCCCTTTCAGGAACTAGAACATTCTGTTATTCAGTGGCGTGTTGACGGTCATACATGTTCATTTACAAACAATATACACACAGAGAGGACCAGCCTCGCTTTGACCCCACCCCCCCACCTGTCAATCACCAGCTGAGATTTAGCCCCGCCTCCCAATATCGCTATCCAGTTCATTTCTGTCCCCGCCCACTCTCGTTTTAACCCCACCCACTCTGGTTTAAACCCCGCCCCTCCCCAGTAAATAAACTTTATTATTGACAGACACCCTGCCCCCCCCCACACGATTATCATTATTATCAATATTCTAATGATCAGTTTTATTATTATCATCATCAATATTCAATCTCCTCCAGTCTCCTGTGGCACAGCGGGCGATCGACATCCAGCTCAGCACCAAGAAGAAGAAAGAGAGCTGCCAGTGTGTGCGTGTGTGTGTGTGTGTGTGTGTGTGTGTGTGTCTCAATTCATCCATTTGCGGCAGTTGAGCGCTCCACAGTGACACGGGATTTTATGTTGATCGTCCTCCAGGTCAAACTTATAGTCATAAGACAGCTGAGAGAGAGAGAGAGAGAGAGAGAGAGAGAGAGAGAGACATTAGCAACACTGTAATACAATTAATGTTTACTTGACTGGTTGCAGGCAAGTTTACGTTTACTAAATTAACAAGTTTACTAGTTTAACAAGTTTACTAAATTAACAAGTTTACTAGTTTAACCAGTTTACTAAATTAACAAGTTTACTAGTTTAACCAGTTTACTAAATTAACAAGTTTACTAGTTTAACCAGTTTACTAAATTAACAAGTTTACTAGTTTAACAAGTTTACTAAATTAACAAGTTTACTAGTTTAACCAGTTTACTAAATTAACAAGTTTACTAGTTTAACAAGTTTACTAAATTAACAAGTTTACTAGTTTAACAAGTTTACTAAATTAACAAGTTTACTAGTTTAACCAGTTTACTAGTTTAACCAGTTTACTCATTTACCAAGTTTACTAAATTAACAAGTTTACTAAATTAACAAGTTTACTAGTTTAACAAGTTTACTAGTTTACCAAGTTTACTAAATTAACAAGTTTACTAGTTTACCAAGTTTACTCATTTACCAAGTTTACTAAATTAACAAGTTTACTAAATTAACAAGTTCACTAGTTTAACAAGTTTACTCATTTACCAAGTTTACTAAATTAACAAGTTTACTAGTTTAACAAGTTTACTCATTTACCAAGTTTACTAAATTAACAAGTTTACTAGTTTAACAAGTTTACTAGTTTAACAAGTTTACTCATTTACCAAGTTTACTAAATTAACAAGTTTACTAGTTTAACAAGTTTACTAGTTTAACAAGTTTACTAAATTAACAAGTTTACTAGTTTAACAAGTTTACTAGTTTAACAAGTTTACTCGTTTAACAAGTTTACTAAATTAACAAGTTTACTAGTTTAACAAGTTTACTAAATTAACAAGTTTACTAGTTTAACAAGTTTACTCATTTACCAAGTTTACTAGTTTAACAAGTTTACTAGTTTAACAAGTTTACTCATTTACCAAGTTTACTAAATTAACAAGTTTACTAGTTTAACAAGTTTACTAGTTTAACAAGTTTACTAAATTAACAAGTTTACTAGTTTAACAAGTTTACTCATTTACCAAGTTTACTAAATTAACAAGTTTACTAGTTTAACCAGTTTACTAGTTTAACAAGTTTACTCATTTACCAAGTTTACTAGTTTAACAAGTTTACTAAATTAACAAGTTTACTAGTTTAACAAGTTTACTCATTTACCAAGTTTACTAAATTAACAAGTTTACTAGTTTAACAAGTTTACTAGTTTAACAAGTTTACTCATTTACCAAGTTTACTAGTTTAACAAGTTTACTAGTTTAACAAGTTTACTCATTTACCAAGTTTACTAAATTAACAAGTTTACTAGTTTAACAAGTTTACTCATTTACCAAGTTTACTAAATTAACAAGTTTACTAGTTTAACAAGTTTACTCATTTACCAAGTTTACTAAATTAACAAGTTTACTAGTTTAACAAGTTTACTAGTTTAACAAGTTTACTCATTTACCAAGTTTACTAAATTAACAAGTTTACTAGTTTAACAAGTTTACTCATTTACCAAGTTTACTAAATTAACAAGTTTACTAGTTTAACAAGTTTACTAGTTTAACAAGTTTACTAAATTAACAAGTTTACTAGTTTAACAAGTTTACTCATTTACCAAGTTTACTAAATTAACAAGTTTACTAGTTTAACCAGTTTACTCATTTACCAAGTTTACTAAATTAACAAGTTTACTAGTTTAACAAGTTTACTAGTTTAACAAGTTTACTCATTTACCAAGTTTACTAAATTAACAAGTTTACTAGTTTAACAAGTTTACTAAATTAACAAGTTTACTAGTTTAACAAGTTTACTCATTTACCAAGTTTACTAAATTAACAAGTTTACTAGTTTAACAAGTTTACTAGTTTAACAAGTTTACTCATTTACCAAGTTTACTAAATTAACAAGTTTACTAGTTTAACAAGTTTACTCATTTACCAAGTTTACTAAATTAACAAGTTTACTAGTTTAACAAGTTTACTAGTTTAACAAGTTTACTAAATTAACAAGTTTACTAGTTTAACAAGTTTACTCATTTACCAAGTTTACTAAATTAACAAGTTTACTAGTTTAACAAGTTTACTAGTTTAACAAGTTTACTCATTTACCAAGTTTACTAAATTAACAAGTTTACTAGTTTAACACGTTTACTAGTTTAACAAGTTTACTAAATTAACAAGTTTACTAGTTTAACAAGTTTACTAGTTTAACAAGTTTACTAAATTAACAAGTTTACTAGTTTAACAAGTTTACTCATTTACCAAGTTTACTAAATTAACAAGTTTACTAGTTTAACAAGTTTACTAGTTTAACAAGTTTACTAAATTAACAAGTTTACTAAATTAACAAGTTCACTAGTTTAACAAGTTTACTCATTTACCAAGTTTACTAAATTAACAAGTTTACTAGTTTAACAAGTTTACTAGTTTAACAAGTTTACTAGTTTAACAAGTTTACTCATTTACCAAGTTTACTAAATTAACAAGTTTACTAGTTTAACAAGTTTACTAGTTTAACAAGTTTACTCATTTACCAAGTTTACTAAATTAACAAGTTTACTAGTTTAACAAGTTTACTAGTTTAACAAGTTTACTAAATTAACAAGTTTACTAGTTTAACAAGTTTACTCATTTACCAAGTTTACTAAATTAACAAGTTTACTAGTTTAACCAGTTTACTCATTTACCAAGTTTACTAAATTAACAAGTTTACTAGTTTAACAAGTTTACTAGTTTAACAAGTTTACTCATTTACCAAGTTTACTAAATTAACAAGTTTACTAAATTAACAAGTTTACTAGTTCAACAAGTTTACTCATTTACCAAGTTTACTAAATTAACAAGTTTACTAGTTTAACAAGTTTACTAGTTTAACAAGTTTACTAGTTTAACAAGTTTACTCATTTACCAAGTTTACTAGTTTAACAAGTTTACTAGTTTAACAAGTTTACTCATTTACCAAGTTTACTAAATTAACAAGTTTACTAGTTTAACAAGTTTACTCATTTACCAAGTTTACTAAATTAACAAGTTTACTAGTTTAACAAGTTTACTAGTTTAACAAGTTTACTAGTTTAACAAGTTTACTCATTTACCAAGTTTACTAGTTTAACAAGTTTACTAGTTTAACAAGTTTACTCATTTACCAAGTTTACTAAATTAACAAGTTTACTAGTTTAACAAGTTTACTCATTTACCAAGTTTACTAAATTAACAAGTTTACTAGTTTAACAAGTTTACTCATTTACCAAGTTTACTAAATTAACAAGTTTACTAGTTTAACAAGTTAACTCATTTACCAAGTTTACTAAATTAACAAGTTTACTAGTTTAACAAGTTTACTCATTTACCAAGTTTACTAAATTAACAAGTTTACTAGTTTAACAAGTTTACTAGTTTAACAAGTTTACTAAATTAACAAGTTTACTAGTTTAACAAGTTTACTCATTTACCAAGTTTACTAAATTAACAAGTTTACTAGTTTAACCAGTTTACTCATTTACCAAGTTTACTAAATTAACAAGTTTACTAGTTTAACAAGTTTACTAGTTTAACAAGTTTACTCATTTACCAAGTTTACTAAATTAACAAGTTTACTAGTTTAACAAGTTTACTAGTTTAACAAGTTTACTCATTTACCAAGTTTACTAAATTAACAAGTTTACTAGTTTAACAAGTTTACTAGTTTAACAAGTTTACTAAATTAACAAGTTTACTAGTTTAACAAGTTTACTCATTTACCAAGTTTACTAAATTAACAAGTTTACTAGTTTAACAAGTTTACTAGTTTAACAAGTTTACTAAATTAACAAGTTTACTAGTTTAACAAGTTTACTCATTTACCAAGTTTACTAAATTAACAAGTTTACTAGTTTAACAAGTTTACTAGTTTAACAAGTTTACTCATTTACCAAGTTTACTAAATTAACAAGTTTACTAGTTTAACACGTTTACTAGTTTAACAAGTTTACTAAATTAACAAGTTTACTAGTTTAACAAGTTTACTAGTTTAACAAGTTTACTAAATTAACAAGTTTACTAGTTTAACAAGTTTACTCATTTACCAAGTTTACTAAATTAACAAGTTTACTAGTTTAACAAGTTTACTAGTTTAACAAGTTTACTAAATTAACAAGTTTACTAGTTTAACAAGTTTACTAGTTTAACAAGTTTACTAGTTTAACAAGTTTACTAAATTAACAAGTTTACTAGTTTAACAAGTTTACTCATTTACCAAGTTTACTAAATTAACAAGTTTACTAGTTTAACAAGTTTACTAGTTTAACAAGTTTACTAAATTAACAAGTTTACTAGTTTTACAAGTTTACTAAATTAACAAGTTTACTAGTTTAACAAGTTTACTCATTTACCAAGTTTACTAAATTAACAAGTTTACTAGTTTAACAAGTTTACTAAATTAACAAGTTTACTAAATTAACAAGTTTACTAGTTTAACAAGTTTACTCATTTACCAAGTTTACTAAATTAACAAGTTTACTAAATTAACAAGTTTACTAGTTTAACAAGTTTACTCATTTACCAAGTTTACTAAATTAACAAGTTTACTAAATTAACAAGTTTACTAGTTTAACAAGTTTACTCATTTACCAAGTTTACTAAATTAACAAGTTTACTAAATTAACAAGTTTACTAGTTTAACAAGTTTACTCATTTACCAAGTTTACTAAATTAACAAGTTTACTCATTTACCAAGTTTACTAAATTAACAAGTTTACTCATTTACCAAGTTTACTAAATTAACAAGTTTACTAAATTAACAAGTGTACTAAATTGACAAGTTTACTAAATTAACAAGTTTACTAGTTTAACAAGTTTACTCATTTACCAAGTTTACTAAATTAGCAAGTTTACTAGTTTAACAAGTTTACTAAATTAACAAGTTTACTAGTTTAACAAGTTTACTCATTTACCAAGTTTACTAAATTAACAAGTTTACTAAATTAACAAGTTTACTCATTTACCAAGTTTACTAAATTAACAAGTTTACTAAATTGACAAGTTTACTAAATTAACAAGTTTACTAGTTTAACAAGTTTACTCATTTACCAAGTTTACTAAATTAACAAGTTTACTAAATTAACAAGTTTACTAGTTTAACAAGTTTACTCATTTACCAAGTTTACTAAATTAACAAGTTTACTAAATTAACAAGTTTACTAGTTTAACAAGTTTACTCATTTACCAAGTTTACTAAATTAACAAGTTTACTAAATTAACAAGTTTACTCATTTACCAAGTTTACTAAATTAACAAGTTTACTAAATTAACAAGTTTACTCATTTACCAAGTTTACTAAATTAACAAGTTTACTAAATTGACAAGTTTACTAAATTAACAAGTTTACTAGTTTAACAAGTTTACTCATTTACCAAGTTTACTAAATTAACAAGTTTACTAAATTAACAAGTTTACTAGTTTAACAAGTTTACTAAATTAACAAGTTTACTAGTTTAACAAGTTTACTCATTTACCAAGTTTACTAAATTAACAAGTTTACTAAATTAACAAGTTTACTCATTTACCAAGTTTACTAAATTAACAAGTTTACTAAATTAACAAGTTTACTAGTTTAACAAGTTTACTAAATTAACAAGTTTACTAAATTAACAAGTTTACTAGTTTAACAAGTTTACTCATTTACCAAGTTTACTAAATTAACAAGTTTACTAAATTAACAAGTTTACTAGTTTAACAAGTTTACTCATTTACCAAGTTTACTAAATTAACAAGTTTACTAAATTAACAAGTTTACTCATTTACCAAGTTTACTAAATTAACAAGTTTACTAGTTTAACAAGTTTACTCATTTACCAAGTTTACTAAATTAACAAGTTTACTAAATTAACAAGTTTACTCATTTACCAAGTTTACTAAATTAACAAGTTTACTAGTTTAACAAGTTTACTCATTTACCAAGTTTACTAAATTAACAAGTTTACTAAATTGACAAGTTTACTAAATTAACAAGTTTACTCATTTACCAAGTTTACTAAATTAACAAGTTAACTAAATTGACAAGTTTACTAAATTAACAAGTTTACTAGTTTAACAAGTTTACTCATTTACCAAGTTTACTAAATTAACAAGTTTACTAAATTGACAAGTTTACTAAATTAACAAGTTTACTAGTTTAATCAGTTTACTAGTTTAATCTGTTTACTAGTTTAACGAGTTTACTTGCTCGCTTCATTCCACCATTATGAATCTGCATGTGATTCATATGGGCCGGTCAGCCTGTCCACCGGCAGATATTTCAGACAGATGCTGTCCAGCTAGCCTGACTGCACGGAGGATGTGGGAGAGGAACAGGATGACAGCGAGCTAGATTTAGAGATTTCATCAGTCCTTAAAAAACTGAACGGCATCGATGAATTAAAACAGGAACGATCAGCTGATTAAAAGCCGGGAAGTGAGCGGCGCCATGATTGTTGTTGTTCCGAGGCGTTTCTGCTTTGGTTGTTGTTGTTGTCAGTTATCAAAATCTTTGACCGACCACAGCAGCAATCGTTTGGGCTGAGAAACTGTGTCGGTGAATCAGCAGCTGCGTTTACATGGAGTCTTTTATTCCACTAGTAATCAGAATAGTAGCACAGTCAGAATAAAAATGTTTCATGTAACTTCCTCAATCAGAACAAACCGGCCCGTTCTCTCTGTTTGAGTGGTATAAACCTTTCATAATAAAATGTTGTCATGTAAACGTTCATCCTGATCTCTGGTTGGAACATCTGAACTCTTTCTGCTCACGATCACGATCTGACATCTGTAAGTGGTGTTGACTTATTTCCGGGAGGATTTGAACGGCTGTGCTCGTTACGACCCCCGGGGCGCTCGGGGTGACGCAGCCCGTTTTTATATCAAGTGCTGACTCCGCCCACCTGGGCCGGTTTCGGCGTACGCCAGTGACAAATACAAGCGAACCCAATCATTGTGTGCAAAACAAAACAAAAGGTCTTTTTCTGACACTTTTGGAGTGGTATGTTCTGATAAAACTGTCGCTTCATCAGAAAGAACAGTAAGGCCGTGTGTCCACAGACCTGTGAAGGAACTTCTGTCATTAATTCCAATGGAAAACAAGCGCCGAGCACTGTGAGCGCTGGACCTGTTCTGGACCTGTTCTGGACCTGTTCTGGACCTGTTCTGGACCTGTTCTGGATCTGTTCTCCAGTTGAAACTAGTTCAACTTTTCTGAAGCGCACCGCTCGTCAATGTCACTTCAGAGTTCTACCAACCAATGAGGATGAAGCAGGGGCGGGACCAAGTGCCGGCATCCTGATGTTTAATAGCGAATGTTAGCTAGGCTAACGTTTAGCAGGGGCCTAAAGCTCCAGACTCAGCTCCATGATTCAGAAACGTAAACCGTGTCAGAGAGCTGGATTCATTATTTTCCACACAACAGGAACTTTTATTCTGATTCCAGACTGGAGCAGGAAAACTCTCCATGTGATCCTTTTATTCTGCGTCATATAAACACTTCAATCAGAATGAAATAATACGACTCATGTAACCGCAGCTAGTGATGGATAGGCTCGACTGATTGGTTGGTTATTGATCACCTACCTCCTCTCCTCTCTGGATGACTGACTGACTGATTGATTGACCGATTGGTCGGTTATTGATCACCTACCTCCTCTCCTCTCTGGACGACTGATTGATTGATTGACTGATTGGTCGGTTATTGATCACCTACCTCCTCTCCTCTCTGGATGCGTCTGCAGGAGCTGATGATGATCTTGTTCTCCTTCTCCACCGTCACCACCTCCGTCAGGCAGTTCGGAGCGCAGGAGTGGTTGATGTACCTGTCAATCAAACCACATCATTCACTTTACTGATTTACTTTACTGACTGATTTACTTTACTTTAACCAACAAACTCAAGATCATGTTTCTCATCTGGGATAAAAACAGCAGTCTAACCAGTTTAAACCAGTCTAACCAGTTTAAACCAGTCTCACCTGGCAGGTCCTCCAGTGATGGTGGCGTCGATCACGTAGTCATTGTCGATACGGAACATGTACACTCCACGGTTCTACACACACACACCATTAATTACATGAATTTTTCAGTTAGCGTTCAGTAAAAACAAATTCTCCACCTAAAATTCACTTTTACCCTGCATGTAAACAAAAGACAAAAACTGAAAACCTTCACTTTAGTTTTACAAGTCGACAAGACAGCGTTACTTCAGTTTGTCTCATTTTAGTTTTATTTACAATGTTTTTAACAGCTAACTGTCTCAGTTTACAATAACAAGCTTGGTGTTTTCATCTGGATCTGGATATTATGTGTGTGTGTGTGTTTGTGTGTGTGTGTGTGTGTGTGTGTTACCTGGGCTTCGTACAGCCTCTCCTTGCGATTGGCCACTTCGCTCCTGATGATGGTGCCGATGTACTCAATGACCATGGTGCATTTCTCGATGTCTCTGGCTGCATACAGACCCAGACCCTGCACACACACACACACACACGCACACACACACACACACACACACACACAGGTTATTGACCTTCAACTTCAAGCAGCAGATGTGTTTTCATTCTGCAACAACGATCAGATCTGAGTTTTGAGTTGAAAGCGTATGTGTGTGTTGTGTGAGGTATGTGTGTGTGTGTGTGTGTGACCTGGATGCGGGAGCGGGCCAGGTACACGTTGCTCTTCCACTCGGCCTTCATGCGTCGGTACTGAGACGACTTGGAGTGTCGTCCCTGCTGAGCGCCGGCCATCGACTCGCCCGGCGACAGGGCGAGGACGCCGGGAACGAGGCCCACGATCGGTCCGACCGCACCCTGACACCGCGGGGCGATGCTGGTCAGCAGGTAGTTCCTGTGTGTGTGGGGGAGACCCGGTGAGACACGGTCAGTTACAAGAGATTATAAGTAAAACTTTATTTGTGTAGCGTCACAAAGTGCTTCACAAGTTAAAAACATTAAAAAGATACAGTGACGATATAGTCAACAACACACATTAGAAAAGGCCTGTCTGTATAAACTGGTTTGAGTTGCTGCTTCAAACTCTCCACAGTATTGGCAGATCTGATGTCAGGAGGAAGCCGAGGAGCGACAGTGAAAGCAGGATCGCCCTTCGTCTCGAGTCTGGACCCAGGAATCACCAGCAGCCCCTGGTCCAGGACCCGAGGGACCGACCGGGCAGGTGCGGGGACAGTCAGTGATGCGGGCCGGAGCCGGGGCGTGCCATGCCTTGTACGTTATCAGCAGGATTTTGAAATCAATCCTAAATTTAATAGGTAGCCAGTGGAGGGAGGCCAGGTATGATATGAGCCTGAGCAGACCGGATCTGCTGAGAAGTCCGGCAGCGGCGTTCTGGACTAACTGAAGTCGGTCAAGAGCAGACTTGTTAAGGCCTGTGAAAAACGCATTACTATAATCCAAATGCATGAATAATCATTTCAAGTTGCGGCTGAGGCACAAACCGCCTTAATTTAGCAAAGTTCCTCAGCTGGTAGAAACAAGACCTGGTCCACAAGGGGCCAACACACTGCTGAACCTCAGGTGCTATATTGGAAATCGGTTGCCATCCAGTCCAAACAATCCTGTAAAACAGTTATCTGATCCAACTGATCTGGTTTGAAGGAGAGGTACAGCTGGGTGACGTCTGCATAACAATGGTAAGAAATACACAAAATGACTGAATAAGTCTGTCAAGTAAAAACACTTCCTGTTTTGTGCCGTAAAGCGATCCAGCAGATTTCCCTCCAAATGCACCAGGTGGAGAAACACTGCAGAGTAGAGGCTGTTTACTGTCATTATGCTAATGTCTCTAAGTTAATGTAATGATGATTTATTCATGTTAAAATGATAAACAGAGAAACTTTAACACAGAAGAGCATGATGTAGTGTAGAATAATATAGTGTAGCATACTATAGTATTAATATAGTATTATTATAGTATAGAGTTATCTTCATTTCATGTAGTATTGTATAGAATATACTATATGGTACAAAGTATAGCATAGTATAATTTTATAAAATATGGTATGTAGTGTAGTATAATAGATACTGTAGAACAGTATTAGTGAAATATAGTAAATAATGTAGAATATATTACACTGCTTTGTTGAAAACTCAATTCTGATTGGACAAAGAAGCTGCTTCACATCTAAATCACTTCAGTCCAGAAATCCCATTTAGTTGATTTCTAATCAGTGACTTCATGTTGGAATAAAGCCTGGAGCTCAGCCGGCAGAGTGAGAACCATAAAGACTCAGTCCTAATGTCAGCGATACGGCTTTGAATCCGACCCGTTCTCTCTCTCTCTCCCTCTCTCTCTCTCTCCCTCTCTCTCTCTCTCTCTCTCTCTCTGTGTCTCTCTCTCCCTCTCCCTCTCTCTCTCTCTCTGTAATGAAGCAGACATTCTCTCTCTCAAGTCAGTTTGACAGAGTGTTCGGTGTGATGCTGAATGTGTTCAGCCGGTGAGCAGGAGGAGCTTCACCTCTTGGTCTGGCAGGCTTTGGGCTCGGAGCGAGCCGAGCCGGACGGGTTGAAGGCCAGCGGCCACTCCATCAGAGGATTCCTGCCAAACCGGAAGGTGTAGCGCTCACAAGACTCCACACCTGGTAACTACAGAGAGAGAGAGAGAGAGAGAGAGAGAGAGACAGAGAGAGAGGGAGAGACACACAGAGAGGGAGAGAGAAAGTAGTGATTCATTTTGTGAAGCAAGCACATGTTTTAATGTCAGAGGTTTTACAGTTTAATGTCCAACCAGCAGCCTGTCTCCATAGAGGAACATGTAGAACTGTGTGTTAGTTAATAAAGTGTAAATCTGTAGAACTGTGTGTTAGTTAATAAAGTGTAAATCTGTAGAACTGTGTGTTAGTTAATAAAGTGTAAATCTGTAGAACTGTGTGTTAGTTAATAAAGTGTAAATCTGTATCAAGCAGCTAGAAGCAGAGAGCAGCTGAGTCAGCTTGTTGTGGTGTGGCTGTAGATCCATTCAGTAACGTTCTCAGTAAAAGTGAATAGTGTGATAAGGTGGATTTGGTTACTGTGACACAGTAAACTGTCTTGTCTTTAGCCCTAGTCTCTACTCCAAAACACTCTGAGTTGTAGCTTGAGAAGAGTCAGCTCAGTTAACCTGAACAAACTCTGACCAAGGTTTATTTCTTTTCCCCAATGAGGATTTTGTGGGAGATTGTCCTTGTCTTCATACTGTGACTGTGATTAAGGCTACACAAATAAACTTGACTTTGTTAAAGAGTAATTCAGGTGTTGTGTTCATCACTACATAGCACTAAATACAGTTTACAACTCAAAAAAGCTGACCAGATACTATGGTTAGCTAGCTAACAAGCTGACATTATCTAAACACCAAATCACTCAGATGGACCGGTGTGTGTGTGTGTGTGTGTGTGTGTGTGTGTGTGTGTGTGTGTGTGTGTGTGTACGTACAGACTCGATGATCCTGGTAACAGCAGAGGTTGTCAGACCGAACAGATCTTCTCCTTTTAGGTAAACTGGGAAGAGTTTCAGAATCCCACTGGAGGTTCGCAACGCTGATACTGGTTCCAGTATCTGATCCCATACAGCTGGAGGGGGGGGGGGGGGTAGAGTTAGTCTCGACCTTCACCTGGACTCCTGTTTTCAACATCCAGTCGGCTAATAAAATGGACTAAACAGTCAGGTTCCTGTTTTGTAAATAATGTGTCAAACGTGAAAGAAGAAGAGGAGCATGTTGGGTCAGGCATCAGGGGTCAGGGGTCAGAGGTCAGGTACCTTTAGGCGAGGGTCCGGTCAGTATGAGGTCGTCGTGGCCCTTCTCCACCACCTTCACTCTGAACGCAGGCCGGCCCTCCTGCTCCTCTATGGAGCACATGTACTTACAGCGGCTGCAGGAGGAGGAGAAGAAGAATACTGTCTAAATATTCTATAAATATCTGTTTCCCTTCACCTCCCTCCATCATCACAGGAACAGTCTGGACAGACTGCAGTCAGGGTGCTGTGACCTCTGACCTGAAGCGTCTACTGTCAGAGAAATGACTACCGAGTTATAGAAGCAAAGCATTATGGGAGGTGGAGTTCTGTTGTCTTTCTTTGTCTCTCTCTCTCTCTCTCTCTGTCTTACTCTCCCTCTGTCTCACTCTCTCTCTTTCTTTGTCTCTCTCTGACTGTCTGTCTCCGTCTCTCTCTGGGCGTACCGGTTGCTATGGCGCATGCTCCAGTAGATGCGGTTGGCATGGTAACCGACGGGGAAGATGGCGGCCTGGTTGTGGAAGGCGTCCATCTGGTGTGGGAGGAGCCTGCCGACGGTGCGGAACAGCAGGCCGCCAACCCTGAAGGTGTGCTGCCGCTCGCCGCGCTGCACCACGCCGGCGATCTGCCGCGCCTCGTCCCGCTGCACGAACACCCGCCGGAACACCGAGAAGCAGCGCAGCTCCGAGTCGTACGGGTCGCAGGACGGCGCCGCCAGGTCAGGGGGCGGAGCCGAGGAGGGGGACGGGGAGGGGGAGGGGGAGGGCGAGGCGGAGCCGGCAGCGACCGTCCTGGGCTTGTGGAGGTGACACAGCATCGTCTTATCCTGAGGAGAAAACACAGGTTCACCTTAACCTGGGTGTGTGTGTGTGTGTGTGTGTGTGTGCAGCCTGGAAGGTGTGTGTCTTTACATGTGAATGTCTGAGTGTGTGTAACCTCCTTTGAAGAATGTGTGAGAGTATATACTACTAGTGTATGCATTTATATGCATGTGTGTGTGTTTATATATCTGTGTGTATTTTACCAGAAAGAAGGAGCAGTTGGCCTGTAAAGCGATTCAATAACTTTGCAAATAAAATTGAAAATAACTTTTCTCCCTTTTACCATTTTTCACAACTTCTCCAGACCTGGAAATACTATTTTACAATTCCATGACTTTTCCAGGTTTTCCAGGAGTGTGTGAACCCCGTGTTTACAGCACGCTGCGGGGTGTTTACCTTAAAGAAGGTGCAGCGGTGTTTACCTTAAAGAAGGTGCAGCGGGCTGCGGGGTGTTTACCTTAAAGAAGGTGCAGCGGGCTGCGGGGTGTTTACCTTAAAGAAGGTGCAGCGGGCTGCGGGGTGTTTACCTTAAAGAAGGTGCAGCGGGCTGCGGGGTGTTTACCTTAAAGAAGGTGCAGCGGGCTGCGGGGTGTTTACCTTAAAGAAGGTGCAGCGGGCTGCGGGGTGTTTACCTTAAAGAAGGTGCAGCGGGCTGTGGGGTGTTTACCTTAAAGAAGGTGCAGCGGGCCTGCAGGGCGCAGGTGAAGTGGTAGGTGTTGGTGCAGCGCAGGCGGTTGCAGCCGCTCGTAGCTCCGGTCTGCTGGCAGTGAGCGCAGCGTAGCGTCAAACCTCGACGCAACGCCAACTCAACATTGATGAGAGCGCCGGCCTGAGTCTCATATACCTCACTGGACCACAGAGCACAGTTCAGATGGACCTGAGAGAGAGACAGGCAGAGAGAGAGAGACAGGCAGAGAGAACAATAATGTTAATCTCACTTGAATCAACTCTTCTTCTCTTGATGTGAGTGTTTTGTTATTATTACTACTATTGTTACAAATATTAAATCAGTGACATCTGTGACTGGTCCAACTCCAGCTGTGGAGAGTAGAATAGTAGAGTGGAGCCCAATAGAGCCCAGTAGAGCCCAGTAGAGCCCAGTAGAGCCCAGCAGACTCACCCACAGGTCCAGGTCCAGGTTCAGCAGCCTGGCTGGTCCGTCCGTCTGTCCGTCTCCCTGCTGGTGACAGAAGCAGCATCTCCGTTGGTCCTTGGGTAGCGGCTCTGGACGAAGACACGCCCCCAGCTTCTTCAACAGCACGTCCACTTCCTCCTCCGTCGGCATGGAAACCGCCTCGTTGGAAACGCTCGGCCCCCTGGGTAAGGAGGGAGAGTGAGCTCAGACAGACATGCAGATACATGCTAACAGGCCAGCGCAACCTGGTCAGTGTGATACTAACCTGGTCCAGTAATGCTAACCTGGTCAATGTGATGCTAACAGGCTAACATAGGCTAACCTGGTCCGTGTGATGCTAACCTGGTCATGTGATGCTAACCTGGTCAGTGTGATGCTAACCTGGTCCAGTAATGCTAACCTGGTCAGTGTGATGCTAACCTGGTCCAGTAATGCTAACCTGGTCAGTGTGATGCTAACCTGGTCCAGTAATGCTAACCTGGTCAGTGTGATGCTAACCTGGTCCAGTAATGCTAACCTGGTCAGTGTGATGCTAACCTGGTCCAGTAATGCTAACCTGGTCAGTGTGATGCTAACCTGGTCAGAGTAGTGCTAACCTGGTCAGTGTGATGCTAACGCTCCAGCGCCTCCAGCGGGAACTCTTCATCCTCTTCCCGTGGCGAGATGAGGATGATGAAGAGTCCTCTCCTCCTGGGACCGCGCGGGGGCGGGGCTTCAGCTTCACCGTCACCTGTCAATCCACCAGTCAGCCAATCAATAAAGCAACCTATCACTAAATCAATGAATGATTCTCTAAACATCTGCTGTTAGTCAACTGATTTATTCTAATCAATCAACCAGGTAATCAGCCAATCACTCCTCTATGACCCCCCCGCCCCCCCCAAACACACACACCTTGAGGCAGTCTGTCCTGGGCTTGGTCTCCATGGCGATGGCGGAGGCGGGAGGGAAGGCGAGGGGCGGGGAGGAGGAGGGGGGCGGGGCCGGGGAGGGCGGGGTCTGTGGCAGGCAGTGGACGGCGATGGACGACATGTTGTTGGTGTACTGATGCTGCTGCTGCAACCTGCTGAGAGACGAA
Source organism: Centroberyx gerrardi (assembly GCF_048128805.1). NCBI lineage: Eukaryota > Metazoa > Chordata > Actinopteri > Beryciformes > Berycidae > Centroberyx > Centroberyx gerrardi. The sequence goes on along the minus strand of NC_136018.1, from coordinate 526,595 downwards.
CTGACCTCTGCTGCCTCACCCACAGGCTGGGGGGGGGGGGGGGGGGAGAGATAGAGAGAGAGAGAGGGGGAGAGATAAGGAGGGGGGGAGATAAGGGGGGGGGGTACATTTATATTAAATAATGAGCTTATTGGAGGTCCTCAGATCCAAACTTTATGCCACCTTCACCTCATGTTGGATTTATCATGAATACAAGCTGCTGACTGGGAAAATGGTTCACTTCGCCTCCTAGTGGCGATTAACAGAAGGACGTGGGAATTTCTGTTGTTAGATCTCACACTCTGCGTCACAAACTGCTGAAGTCTGTCAACTCAGGTGGCAAAATTATTGGTTATGTTCGTTAAGTAGTTTGTTTATGGTTGACTTTAAATTCATAAACAAATAATTTTGGATGTGGGTTTTCCAACGAGTAAAACACATGAACGTTTCCCAGTTGTAACAACATCATCCTGTTCTTTTGCTTCTTCTGATGTGAACAACTGATTGATCCATCTGATTGATTTAGTGTTTAGATAATGTCAGCTTGTTAGCTAGCTAACCATAGTATCTGGTCAGCTAACATCACTGTCTTGTTGTTAACACATCTGATTAGCACACTAGCTAACGTAGCTAGTAGCAGCTAGCGTTAGCATGTTCACATTAACATCAGTGTGTTTGCTGGCTAGTTAGCTAGCTGCTTGGAACTGAATTTCTCTCTCTCTCTCTCTCTCTCTCTCTCTCTCTGTCTCTCTCTCTGTCTCTCTCTCTCTCTCTCTCTCTCTCTCACCTTGCAGTAGAGAACAGAGCAGTTGTTGCTGCAGAACAGCAGTCTGTCTGTCTGTCTGGACTGTCCTTCCTGTTTCAGGTCCTTGATGATGCGGACTGTGTTTCCCAGCGGCAGCTTGCAGTAGCTGCAGCACTGTGGCCGGGCAGCAGCAGGGCCGCCATGCTGGAGGGAGTCCATCCTCACACCTGGACACACAATACACACAATACAGAGCTGTCAGTCACCAGGAGGAGGAGAGAGAGAGGAACGATGCAGGAGAGGAGAGATGAGAAAGGAGAGAGAGGGAAGGATACAGGAGCAAAACAGAGAAAAAAAAGGTGAAGAAAATGGCAAAAGAATATAGAAAATAAAAGATGGAGAGAAACAAGTACAAAAAAAACAAGTAGGAAGAAAAAACGAAGAGAGAGAGAGACAAGAGAGCGAGAGAGACAAGGAACAGAAAACTAAAAGACAGAAGGGAAGATAAAGAGGAAAACAGAGTAACGACAAAAATATAGAGAACAAACACAGAGTGAGACCAAGAGAGACAGACAGAGAGAGAGAGAGAGAGCAAGACAGGCTGAGAGAGAGAGAGAGAGAGAGAGAGAGAGAGAGAGAGAGAGAAAGAGACAGAGAGAGAGAGAGCAAGACAGGCTGAGAGAGAGAGAGAGAGAGAGAGAGACAGACAGACAGGTAGGTAGCTGGTACAGACCGGTGGCTCCAGGAGGTTTGTTGTGCCTGCTGACTGTCTGAGGAGGCAGAGAGCCTGGCTGTCTGCTGCAGTCTGAACCCTGCACACACACACACACACACACACACACACACACACACACACAGTCAATATCGGTGTTGGACACAGTTAAAGGAAATCATTTACAGTCCGATTCACTTTTGTTTTTTAAATATATCGTTTCATTGGGCAGTTCAGAGTGGAGCGAGCTGAAAGGGGCTGAAACATGATGTCACACGGCTCGGCTCCTACCTGAGGCAGCGGGACCCGGACTCCGGCCAGCAGGGCCAGCGAGCTGCGCTCCGGGCCGGAGGGGGCGGCGGGGGGGCAGAGGGGTCCGGGCCCGGCGGGGGGGCGGATCAGCTGGTAGCCGGTCGGCACGGGGACACGCAACAGCTCTGCAACCGCCGCCATCACTCCTGGAACGTTCTGGAAACACACAGCGCTGCCAGCATGAGACGACAGAACTACTGAACTACTGGACTACAGGACTACTGAACTACAGGACTACTGAACTACAGGACTACTGAACTACAGGACTACAGAACTACTGAACTACAGGACTACTGAACTACTGAACTACAGGACTACTGAACTACAGGACTACTGAACTACTGAACTACAGGACTACAGAACTACTGAACTACAGGACTACTGAACTACAGGACTACTGAACTACAGGACTACAGGACTACTGAACTACAGGACTACTGAACTACTGAACTACAGAACTACTGGACTACAGGACTACTGAACTACTGAACTACAGGACTACAGAACTACAGAACTACTGAACTACAGGACTACAGAACTACTGAACTACTGAACTACTGGACTACTGGACTACAGAACTACAGGACTACAGAACTACTGAACTACAGGACTACTGAACTACAGGACTACTGGACTACTGAACTACAGGACTACTGAACTACAGGACTACAGAACTACTGAACTACTGAACTACAGAACTACTGAACTACAGGACTACAGGACTACTGAACTACAGGACTACAGAACTACTGAACTACTGAACTACAGGACTACTGAACTACAGGACTACTGAACTACTGAACTACTGAACTACAGGACTACTGAACTACAGGACTACAGAACTACTGAACTACTGAACTACAGGACTACTGAACTACAGGACTACTGAACTACAGGACTACTGAACTACAGGACTACTGAACTACTGAACTACTGAACTACAGGACTACTGAACTACTGAACTACAGGACTACTGAACTACTGAACTACTGAACTACTGAACTACTGGACTACAGGACTACTGAACTACTGAACTACAGGACTACTGAACTACTGGACTACTGAACTACAGGACTACAGGACTACTGAACTACTGAACTACTGAAATACTGAACTACTGAACTACTGAACTACTGGACTACAGAACTACAGGACTACAGAACTACTGAACTACAGGACTACAGAACTACAGGACTACTGAACTACAGGACTACTGGACTACTGAACTACAGGACTACTGAACTACAGGACTACAGAACTACTGAACTACTGAACTACAGAACTACTGAACTACAGGACTACAGGACTACTGAACTACAGGACTACAGAACTACTGAACTACTGAACTACAGGACTACTGAACTACAGGACTACTGAACTACTGAACTACTGAACTACAGGACTACTGAACTACAGGACTACAGAACTACTGAACTACTGAACTACAGGACTACTGAACTACAGGACTACTGAACTACAGGACTACTGAACTACAGGACTACTGAACTACTGAACTACTGAACTACAGGACTACTGAACTACTGAACTACTGAACTACTGAACTACTGGACTACAGGACTACTGAACTACTGAACTACAGGACTACAGGACTACAGAACTACTGAACTACAGGACTACTGAACTACTGAACTACAGAACTACTGGACTACAGGACTACTGAACTACTGAACTACAGGACTACAGAACTACAGAACTACTGAACTACAGGACTACAGAACTACTGAACTACTGAACTACTGAACTACTGGACTACAGAACTACAGGACTACAGAACTACTGAACTACAGGACTACAGAACTACAGGACTACTGAACTACAGGACTACTGGACTACTGAACTACAGGACTACTGAACTACAGGACTACAGAACTACTGAACTACTGAACTACAGAACTACTGAACTACAGGACTACTGAACTACAGGACTACAGAACTACTGAACTACTGAACTACAGGACTACTGAACTACAGGACTACTGAACTACTGAACTACTGAACTACAGGACTACTGAACTACAGGACTACAGAACTACTGAACTACAGGACTACTGAACTACAGGACTACTGAACTACAGGACTACTGAACTACAGGACTACTGAACTACTGAACTACTGAACTACAGGACTACTGAACTACTGAACTACAGGACTACTGAACTACTGAACTACTGAACTACTGAACTACTGAACTACTGGACTACAGGACTACTGAACTACTGAACTACAGGACTACTGAACTACTGGACTACTGAACTACAGGACTACAGGACTACTGAACTACTGAACTACTGAAATACTGAACTACTGAACTACTGAACTACTGGACTACAGAACTACAGGACTACAGAACTACTGAACTACAGGACTACAGAACTACAGGACTACTGAACTACAGGACTACTGGACTACTGAACTACAGGACTACTGAACTACAGGACTACAGAACTACTGAACTACAGAACTACTGAACTACAGGACTACAGGACTACTGAACTACAGGACTACAGAACTACTGAACTACTGAACTACAGGACTACTGAACTACAGGACTACTGAACTACTGAACTACTGAACTACAGGACTACTGAACTACAGGACTACAGAACTACTGAACTACTGAACTACAGGACTACTGAACTACAGGACTACTGAACTACAGGACTACTGAACTACAGGACTACTGAACTACTGAACTACTGAACTACAGGACTACTGAACTACTGAACTACAGAACTACTGAACTACTGAACTACTGAACTACTGGACTACAGGACTACTGAACTACTGAACTACAGGACTACAGAACTACTGGACTACTGAACTACAGGACTACAGTACTACTGAACTACTGGACTACTGAACTACAGGACTACAGGACTACAGGACTACTGAACTACTGAACTACTGAACTACAGAACTACAGGACTACTGAACTACAGGACTACAGGACTACTGAACTACTGAACTACTGAACTACAGAACTACAGGACTACTGAACTACAGAACTACAGGACTACTGAACTACTGAACTACTGAAATACTGAACTACAGGACTACTGAACTACAGGACTACAGGACTACTGAACTACTGAAATACTGAACTACAGGACTACAGAACTACAGGACTACAGAACTACAGGACTACAGAACAGACTGAGCGCTGTTTACCTGAGCAGCCACTGGGGTCAGAGTTATTGCTATGGAAACCAGACCGGCACTGGAACAGGAGGGTGGGCCCTGCTGGTTTGGCTCTGCCTTCACTTCCTGCTTCACTGCAGAGCCTTGACGGACACACACACACACACACACACACACACACACACACACACACACAGGACAAAGAGTCACACACGACATCAAATTCACTTCTCAAAGACTTTCACCGTCTTGTTTGGTGGAACTCAAAGACTCCAAGCGGTCAGTTTTGCGGCCCGACTGTTCAGCTCTCACCTTTGCCCCAGGCGCAGGGCATGATGGGTATTGTAGGCGAGGGGCAGGGGGAGGGCGGCTCCAGCTTGACGCAGGACAGGTCGGGGTACCTGCTGACCTCCATGTCCACCACGCTCTCCGGAGACGAGGACGGGACGAAGCTGTCCGGACTGTCCCGCTCCGACGAGTCCTGCACCCTGGAAACACATGAAGAAGAAGAAGGACATTTACCTCAACAGGAAGAGGAAGAAGACACCAAAACATACAATCCTCTGATAATAAGCAGACTTATAATATAAAGTCAAACCAAACCAAGCAGTTAACAGGTGCGTCCTGTCCTGTTTACCTCAGCTCTTCCTGGTTGTTGTGGGGCGGAGTCGGCAGGGAGGCGGGGACATCCACCATCTTGGAGGCGTGGTTTAGAGCCAGAAGCTCCTCCCCTTTCTGCTTCAGACCAGACACAGCTTTCACTGAAACAAAAAAAACAAAACATTTACACATTACAGTACAGCAGCAGTAGTATCAGTAGTAGGTGTAGTATCAGTAGCAGGTGTAGTATCAGTAAAGGTGTAATATCAGTAGTAGGTGTACTATCAGTAGTAGGTGTAGTATCAGTAAAGGTGTAGTATCAGTAGTAGGTGTAGTATCAGTAAAGGTGTAGTATCAGTAGTAGGTGTAGTATCAGTAAAGGTGTAGTATCAGTAGTAGGTGTAGTATCAGTAAAGGTGTAGTATCAGTAGTAGGTGTAGTATCAGTAAAGGTGTAGTATCAGTAAAGGTGTAGTATCAGTAGTAGGTGTAGTATCAGTAAAGGTGTAGTATCAGTAAAGGTGTAGTATCAGTAGTAGTAGTATTATCAGTAGTATTGTTACCATCCTGCTCGGTCAGCTCCTTCCTGCTCAGCTCCTCGGTCGTAGCGAAGCCGTTGACCAGTTTCTGCCTGGCGACAGGCGGAGGGGTGGGGGGCAGGGAGGCCGGGGGGGTGGGGGGGTTACTGAGGTTGTTCTGCTGGAGAGAGAGAGAGAGAGAGAGACAGAGAGAGAGACAGAGAGAGAGAGAGACAGACAGAGAGAGACAGACAGAGAGAGAGACAGAGAGAGAGAGAGAGAGAGAGAGAGACAGAGAGAGAGAGAGACAGAGAGAGAGAGAGACAGAGACAGAGAGAGAGAGAGAGAGACAGAGAGAGAGAGAGAGAGAGAGAGAGAGTCGGTTTGAAACGATGGAGAATGTGAATCTGTTCATTTAAAAAACACTGAACTCACTTTGTAGCCAAGTGGATTCAGGAAGTCAGCGCTCAGTTTAATTTCCCTGTTGCCAAAGTCGTAGTAGTACTAGCACTGCAGTAGTGGTGCAGCAGTAGTACCTTGTATATGAGTTGTGAGTAGCAGTACTGCAGTAGTGCAGTAGTACTGCAGTAGTAGTACCTTGTATATGAGTTGTGAGTAGTAGTCGGTGACTCCGTCCAGACAGGCGTTGCCGAAGGAGCCGGTCAGTCTGGAGTCTCTGCCCAGGGAGGAGCTGCCGTACGGGGGGAACAGACCGAGATCCACCCCCAACACCGGCTCCATGAGGGGCAGCACCGCCAGCTGGGGGGGGGGGTGGGGTGGGGTATTAGACCTCAGTACTTTCCTCTTCAGACTTACAGTACTTAGAGCCCTGCACCGGCCTCAAATTGTTTCAGACTTACAGTACTTAGAGCCCTGCACCGGCCTCAAATTGTTTTGGGTTTTTTACATATAAACCTAGTGTTTATATCAAATCAACACCATATAAAACACTTCCGCAGCATTACCAGCATTAAATGTGTCAGTTCAAACATTTATCAGAAAAATGTTGAGCTTTAGGCTGACTGGCCGAAAGGAGGCTACCACAAAGACTGGGATGGGCTGCACCGGCTGCGTTTCTGTTCCGTCTGTCTGGGTCAGAAAGGTCGGATCAGATACGCAGCCGCTAACTTCACTGCAACCTGCTGCTCTGGCCGTGTGTGCAGCAGGTCGGTGGATCTGCTGGCAGAGCCGGATCGGAGCCGCAACTCCGGAGATACGCAAGACTTCTATTTTTGACGGACTAAATGCCAATAGTTTGCTTACTGTAGTCATTTATCACCATGTTAGTTAACAAAACAGAGGAAACATGAACCAAAGTCGCTTAAATAAATGTTGGAGATGAGAAGCTTCTATTAGGAAACCTACGCCTGTTAGTGTTCTAGCTGTTGTGCTGCCTTCAGGTGCAGCAAGAAATATCAGAATTACAGATAGAGAGGGAGAGAGACAAGAAGAGAGACAGGAGGACAGACAGGGAGAGAGACAAGAAGACAGGCGGTGTGTCTACCTGTCTGAGCTGGGTCATCAGTGTGTCGGAGGTGGAGGAGCAGTGTAATGTCTTCTCCTCCTCCTCCTTCTTCCTCCTCTTGTTCTTAGGAGGAGCTCTCTCTCTCTCCGGGCGAGCGAGCCTCTTACAGCGCTGAGGCTTCTTCTTCCCAGAAACTTCAAGACGACCCTGAGGAGGAGAGGAGAGGAGAGATGAGGAGAGGAGAGGAGGAGGGGAGAGGAGAGATGGAGAGAGGAGAGGAGAGGAGAGGAGAGAAGGAGAGGAGAGGAGAGGAGAGGAGGAGAGGAGAGGAGGAGGAGGAGAGGAGAGGAGGAGGAAAGGAGAGGAGAGGAGGAAGAGAGGAGAGGAGTGGAGAGAAGGAGAGGAGAGGAGGAAGAGAGGAGAGGAGAGGAGAGGAGGAGAGGAGAGATAGAGATAGAGTTTGGTATGTTATTTATATTGAGCTTGATTTTCCTCTTAAATGTAAAGCTCCACCCTCCTCCTTACCATGTTGCTGTTTCCATGGGAACCAGGCCCAGCCAGCCCCTCCTCTTCCTCGGACCGGATGCTCTCATTGGACAGCTGTCGGCAGGCGGGCGGGGCCTGGTTGCTAGGCGACGGCGTGGTTGCCGGGGAGGTCTTGTCCTTCAGCAGGTGTCTGAGCAGCTCCTTCCCCCCGTCTCCTCCTCCTCCGTACAGAGGAGAGCAGGAGAATCCCTCGCTCCCTCTCTCCTCCATCTTGACCACGCCTCCTCCACAGGCTCCGCCCTCCTCCTGCTCCTCCTGCAGGAAGGACAAAACAATAAAAACTACAAGTTCAGATCTGGACTACAGATATGGAGACTCAACTGACATGACAGTAATACTACAGGAATACTACAGTTATACTACAGGAATACTACAGTTATACTACAGGAATACTACAGTAGCAAGTGTGTACAGTAAGTAATACGTGTGTAGAGTAATCCCACAGTAATACTACAGTAATAGTAAAGTAATAGTACAATAATAAGTGTGTACAGTATTACTACAGTAATACTGCAGTAACAGTACATTAATACTACAGTAACAGTACAGTAACAGTACAGAATCAGTTCCCTCACCTTGACCTCCAGGCGAGCTCCATACAGGCAGCCTCTCTCAGACTGCCTGCCCAGGACCGAGGCTCGGTCCTGGGCCGCAGGCTCGGCCGACAGCTGCCTCTCCAGCTCCGACGACGGAGCCAGGCCAGAGAGGGCGGAGCTCTGAGGAAACAACAGATCTGATTGGTCCACGCTGCCCCGTGTGGGTGTGGAGCAGGAAGTGTCGGAGAGGGCCGGGGTGGGCGGGGCTGTGATGTCATCGGAGTGGGACGACAGCGGCGTCCTGGCGCCTCCGCCCGCCGTGTCGTCTCCATCCTTCTTCCTGTTCCTGTTCCTTTTCTTCTTTGGTTTCTCCTCGGGGATGATGTCAGAGTAGAGCTGGATGAGGGAGGCGGGGCCTCCAGAGGCAGAGGGGGGGAAGGAGGGAGGGAGGGGAGTAGAGGGGGAGGAAGAGGAGGAGGAGTTGTGTCCAAACGGGTGGCGCTGAAGATCTCCCACACCCAGACTTCCAGGGTGGGTGGGTGTCATCCCTGCTGCTCCTATCCCAGCCGGACGCACCTGTCCCTGGGCCGGGGGCCCGGTGGGGCCTGGGTGTCTGGGTCTGGTCTGGAGGTTGGAACTAGCCACATCTAGGGGGTGTCCGTGCCCAGGTAGGGCCCTGCCTGGGTGACCTGGGTGAACTCCTCCGTAGCCCTGCTGGAGGCCTGCCTGCGGGGGGAAAGGTGCCCCCGCCTGCCCCTGGTGCTGTGGCGGTCTGGAGGCCGGCGGCGACTGGAGGAAGTCCTGCGGTAGCTCGGAGCTGAAGAAGGGCATCTGGGAGAGACCGTCCCCACCGGGGGCCGGTGCCGACCCGGCCTGACCACCGGCTCCTGGGGTCGGCCCGACACGAGCCGCAGACAGAGCTCCGACGGCGGGCATGGCCGCTACTCCGGCCCCGGGCCCCATGGAGGCTCCCAGGAGGCCTTGCTGCTCCAGCTCCAGTCTCTGCTGCAGGGCGCGATGGCGCTCAACCTGAGGGAGGAAAAACCACATTAACACCAGTAAAGTATCGGTATTCGTGTAGCTCCCTCCCGAATATCCCGCTTTGTGTGACGAAGATGAGAATAATGAAATAATTCCAGTGAAAGCAGGACAGTAACATGAGTTTCACCTCCTGCATGAGCTGAACTCTCTGTCTCTCCTGCTGCTCTCTCAGCCGCTCTCTCCTCTCTCTCTCCTGGAAACCTTCGCTGAACGGGTTGTTGTCGTCAAACTTCACCTGAGACAATGAGGAGACGGTACAGGATGGAGTAGCAGCAGCAAACATAGCAGTAATAGTTGTAGTAGTAGTAGCAATAGTAGTAATTGCACTAGTAATGCTAGCATTAGCAGTAGTAAAATTATTATTATTAGCAGTAGTAGTAGTAGTAGCAGTAGTAATAGTAGTAGTAGTAGCAGTAGTAGTAGTAGCAGTAGTAGCAGTAGTAGCAGTAGCAGTAGTATTAGTAGTAGTACTAGCAGTAGTAGTAGTATTAGTAGTAGTACTAGCAGTAGTAGTAGTAGTAGTAGTAGTAGTACTACTAGCAGTAGTACTAGTAGTAGTAGCAGTAGTAGTAGTAGTAGTACTAGCAGTAGTAGCAGTAGTAGCAGTAGTAGTACTAGCAGTAGTAGTAGTAGTACTAGTAGTAGTAGTAGTAGTAGTACTAGCAGTAGTAGCAGTAGTAGTAGCAGTAGTAGTACTAGCGGTAGTAGTAGTAGTAGTAGTAGTAGCAGTAGTAGCAGTAGTAGTACTAGCAGTAGTAGTAGTAGTACTAGTAGTAGTAGTAGTAATCAAGCCACTAGAGACAGAGCTGCTTTAGTGTAAGTGTACATAACAGGTGTGTGTTCAGTCTGGATGTGTGTGTACCTGGGGGGCGGGGCCAGGGCCGGCTCCGCCCCCGGCCCCAGCAGCAGTGTTTCCTGCGGCTCCGGTGGCTCCCGCAGCCGGAGCGAAGCCGGCCTGCGGAGCGGCCGCAGGAGTCTGGGTGAGGGGCGGGGCCGGGGCCGGGGCCGGGGCCGGGGCCGGGGGGGCGCCGGGGAGGGCGGGGGGCATCCTCTGCCCCATGCCGCCCGGATGCCCGCCCCCCCCGGCGGTCCAACCCGGGGGTACGTTTGGTACGCGGACCGGGGCGGGGCCGGCCGGGTGGGTCTGCATGGGCATCATGGGCTGACCGAGCAGAGTCTGGGGAACAGGGGGGGCTGAGGGGGGCAGCAGGGGGGAGGCTGAGGGGGGCAGCAGGGGGGGGGCTCTCTGCTGCTGTTTAGACCTGTAGTCCTCTATCAACTCTGCATGATCCTTCTGTTGCTTCCGAATCTACAGAGAGAGAGAGAGAGAGAGAGAGAGAGAGAGAGAGAGAGAGAGAGAGAGAGACAGAGAGAGAGTTTGTTACAAAAAGCAGTGATTGTTACATTTACTGTTACTTCTCACTTCAATACTGTTTTTGTTTTATCAATTACCAACTGTAATTGAAGCTTTGGCAACATTGTTATCTTTGAACATTCATGCCAATAAAGCAGATTGAACTGAACTGAGAGAGAGAGACAGAGAGAGATAGAGAGAGAGAGAGAGAGAGAGAGAGAGAGAGAGAGAGACAGAGAGAGAGAGAGAGAGACAGAGAGACACAGAGAGAGAGAGAGACAGAGAGAGACACAGAGAGAGAGAGAGAGAGAGAGAGAGAGAGAGAGAGAGAGAGACAGAGAGACACAGAGAGAGAGAGAGAGAGAGACAGAGAGAGACAGAGAGACACAGAGAGAGAGAGAGACAGAGAGAGACACAGAGAGAGAGAGAGAGAGAGACAGAGAGAGAGAGAGACAGAGAGAGACACAGAGAGAGAGAGAGAGACAGAGAGAGACACAGAGAGAGAGAGACAGAGAGAGAGAGGCGAGTAACGTAGAGAGCTGTTGCTTGTCTCTGCAGCGCCCCCTGCTGTTCAGTGATCTGTCAGTAACAGTGGGTGTTGCGTACCTGTTCCAGCTGTTTCTGCACCGCCGCCTGCTGCTCGGTGACGAGGCGCAGCTGGGCGGCGTCCTCCTCGGCGAACACTCGGCCCGCCTTCTTGGCGGTCCTCTGTTTTGCGGACAGAGCCTTCTTGGCCTTGCGGTGGGCGGCGATCTGCTCCTCCAGGAGGCGCTGCTGCATCTGGAGCAGCTGCTGCGTCTCGCCCAGCCACTCCTCATACTGCCGCCGCTGAGGCTCGTCTGCAGCGGGAGGAGAGGAGGAGTCAAAATTCACTTTCTCTCAAAATAAAAATGTGACAATCCGTCTGCTGTCAGGAACATGAATGGTGATATCAGCTCCATGTTATTCTGCTGTCAGGAACATGAATGGTGATATCAGCTCCATGTTATTCTGCTGTCAGGAACATGAATGGTGATATCAGCTCCATGTTATTCTGCTGTAGTAATCACTAATGAGACTCTTGACCATCACAGTTTCACAAGCTCTCCATCCAAATTATATTATTGTCACTTTGTAATGACATTTTTAAATTGTTGTTTACATTCTAGCAGCCAATGGCATCGCTGGAAAGATTTGAGTCTCAGAAATAAACAGAATTCTGCACAGTCAGACTTTGTTGTCACTGAACTTTTATTGATCACATCGGATCCTGGTTGTTCTGAATCGGGTATCAAATCGTATCGTGAGATAAACGGATCGTCCGTCTCTAGTGGACAGACTGAGCGATCCTCTGATACTCACTGCCGAAGCCCGGGCCGAAGCTGGGGGGGGTCGGCCTCACCAGCTGGGGGGTCAGCTTCCCATCCTGAGAAGAAGAAAGGAAATGCTGACAACTTCCTGTTCTTGCTTTATGCCAAACTCAAGAGTGAACTGGGATAAGAGACAGAAACAGATTGTTCATCATTGTTCCTGCAGCATTGTATTCGTACAGACCTGCGCCTGTCCCGCCAGGCGAGGAGGAGGAGGAGGAGGAGGAGGGGGAGGAGGAGGAGGAGGAGGAGCAGCCTCTGGACCCTGGGGCCCTGGAGCCTGCTGGAACCTAACACACACACACACACACACACACACACACACACACACAGAGTTAACTTGTGCAGGAAGAGACAAAGTCGTCTCTTGTACTACTGAACTAGGGTGAGCAGCCTTCTGACTGAACAGCTAATGAAAGTTTTGAAAGTATAAATAGATTAAGAATAATAAGAAGACAAGAATAAGACAACCACCTCTACACATTTTAATACTTTGGAAAAACATATTTTGAGACTTTTTCAGACTTTCTTCGGACCCACAAATACCTGGGAGATAAATAAATAAGTGGACACACAGACAGATATTTGGCTATCTATTATTATTTAAAAATAAAATAATCTATTATCTGCTTCATCCAATCAGATCTGCTCAGGCGCTGCGTTCTGCTTCCCCACTGCCTTCAACAGTGAATTTAACTATTTGTTACTAGGAGGGAGGCTGAATGTCTGATGGAGCTGTGAGCTCAGCGGGGAGCGGAGGGGTCAGAGGTCAGAGGTCAGGGGTCGTACCTGTTGATGACCATGGGGTTCAGTCCCAGGCTGCTCTGGGTCATCACCTTGTTGATGCCCTTAAGAGCCACCATCTTGGCCTTCATGATGGGATCAGAGATGGAGTCCAGTTCTGCTGCATGCGCACACACACACACACACACACACACACACACACACACACACACACACACACACACAGAGTGAGCCACAGTTAACATGCCCTAGATGAAAACAGGCCTAACTGTAATTATTTAATAATAATAAATTGTACAGCCCTTTTTAAAAACAGAGTCCGCAAAGTGCTTTAACAATCAAATAAAAGCAAACAAAATACTCAAAATGAATAAAAACAGAAATAGAACAGAATAGAAACAACGTGGCAGCACAAGATGAAGTGATAAGAATAGAGGGTAAAAACATTGTAATGTTCCAAAGTAGGATAAAATCCACCAGATGAAAGTAAGAATATGAAAATAAGCTTTAAAGAACAGTGATTCCAGATTTCAGAGAGAGAAATATCTCAGTGTTGTTGGTGGGAGCACGCACATGGAAAACAGGACGGGGCCTAAAACTGAACCCTGAGGAACTCCACAGGTAATGGAAGCTAAAATATAGCTGTTAAAATATATTTTAACATGAAAACAATATTTTAAAGTTGTCTGAGATCAAACAACACATTTTTGATTGACAGGTGTCGATCGCCATCATGATTTGCTCTTTTTTATTGAGGGGAGTGAGCTTATACTGCACAAGCATGTGAAACATCATATTGTCTCCTGGCCTCTGCAGCACAGACTGTACGCAACTAAGCAAAAAAATACGAACACAGAGACAGAAACTAGTCGCTTAATATCCGACAACGCAGGGGGAAACCCCGGTGCAAACGAGACAGACAGACAGCTTCTCCATAACGGAGGCCCGATAAAACTCATTCAAAACTTTGCATTTACACAGCAGATTACCCTGCTCTAGTCATCAGCCTATCAGAGCACATTTAGCTTAGGATACTCACCAATGATAGGGAGAAATCAGCAGGGCTAGAGTTAGTGGATTATTACTCACAGAATGATTTTAATCGGACATTTCAGCGTCCGGTCGAGCCTTCTGACCGGCCCGGACAATGCATCTGAAAACCGGACAGTCCGGTGGAAAACCGGGCATCTGGCAAACCTACTTGATAATGTTAGCTAGCTCTATGCAGCTTGGTTTGCTAGCTAAACGAAAACGGCTAATGTGCAGGGTACGTTAACGTTTATGATAAATGTTTAATGCTTCAGTGATGTTGAAACGGGAGCTTTTGCTAACCTCTCGAAATTCTTTATATAGACCGGCGTGTCGGTCCTTAAGGTGCTTCGCCCAGTTTGACGTGTCCCCCCCCCCCCCTTCGTCGGCAGGCACCTCTCTGTAGTATTGTTTACTACAACCCAGCTGACTGCTACTAGTGAGAGGAGGGGCTGTGGGCAGCGGTGCAGGGGGTGTGTGTGTGTGTGTGTGTGTGGCTAGTGGAGGCGGAGAAATAATATGTTTGATTTTTCATTAAGAGAAAGCACTGCTGGTATCGATACTGTTGCAAATGAGTATTGTATCCGTTTCAAATTTTTAGTATCGAGTAAGTATCGAAGTATCGATATTTTTGACAACCCTACCGCACCATGCATCGCTCTAAAACCAGACTGACTCGCCCAAAAAGCTTTGAGTAGCTTGAAACAACTTTCTGTAAAAACACGGACAGCGAAACAGCCGGGATTGAAGAGGTCCAGGTTTGTTTTGATGAGTAGAGGGTTGAACTAACACACACTAAAAACAGAAGGGAAAGTGCCATTTACCAGAGAGATATTGATAATCGATCATTTAAGAGCACTTTCAGGAGGAACAACATGAAGGGGGAAGTGGTCGACGCCACATGAGATACAGAAACAGGATTTGAACAGCTAAAAACAACAGATTCCTCTTTGACAGGTATGACCCGGCCGGGCAGAGTGAGCTGAAGCCTTATGTATTATATTATACTAAAAATCACGTTATCTTGAACTCTATCTAGTATCTATTTATAATAACGGTCTACACTGCTGCACTGGAGAGTGAAGCGGTCTGGTCCTGGTTCCAGTCCCCACAGCAGCACCTCACCCATGTTAGGGAACAGAGAGTCGGAGCTGGATCTCTGTCTGATCAGCGCCTGCATCTGTTTCTGCTGCTGCTGCTCCTGACGCTCCTGGTCCAGGAGGTCCTGCAGGAGGAGAGGCTGCTCCTCCAGGAGTAACGGCCTGTTGGCCTGGTTCTGGTCCTGGACCTGGATCTGGTTCTGGACCTGGTTCTGGTTCTGGGCTTGCGGCTGGGTGGGGAGCCCCGGGAGTGGAGGCTGGGTCTGGGGGTTGAGGAGGAGGTGTGGCTGGGCGGGTGGGAGGGAGAGCAGGTTGGGGGGGGGAGGGCGACCCTGGGGGTGGGGGGTGAGGAGAGTGGAGGGGGAGGGGCCAAATCCATGCTGCTGCTGCTGCTGGTGGTAGATGGATGGTTGGCCTGGAGAGAGAGAGGGAGGAGAGAGAGAGAGAGGAGAGAGAGAGAGAGGAGAGAGAGAGAGGAGAGAGAGACAGAGGAGAGAGAGAGGGAGGAGAGAAGAGAGAGAGGAGAGAGAGAGAGAGGAGAGAGGAGGAGAGAGAGAGAGAGGAGAGAGAGAGAGGAGAAAGAGAGAGAGGAGAGAGAGAGAGAGGAGAAAGAGACAGAGGAGAGAGAGAGGGAGGAGAGAAGAGAGAGGAGAGAGAGAGAGGAGAGAGGAGGAGAGAGAGAGGAGAGAGAGAGAGGAAAGAGGAGGAGAGAGAGAGAGGAGAAAGAGAGAGAGAGAGAGAGAGGAGAAAGAGAGAGAGGAGAAAGAGAGAGAGGAGAGAGAGGGCGGTACAGGAAGTTTCCTATCAAAGTTTTATTCATTTGTTCTCCTGGTTGAGTGTACTGATCACCCACTGGATTAATAAACACCATGAATCAATCAATAAATCCTGGAGGCCGGGGTTTACACTAACTTCAGTTCAGCTGAGCGTTTCTATCCACTGGCTCGCTGCCTTTCTAAAAAACACAACAAAATGTAAATGTTGAATAAATGTTGAATCAGGAGTGAGAAGCTGTTTACCTGCCGCCGTGGGGGCGTGGCCTCCCGAGGGCTCTGCACCCACCGAACCGCCGGAGTCCTCCAACTTCTCCTGCAGGGAAGGAGAGAGGAAGAGAGGGTGACAGGAAGGAGGGAAGGAATGAAGGGAGAAAGAACGGAAGGGAGACAGGAAGGGAGGAGGGAAGAGGAAAGGAGGGAAGGGAATCAGAGGGGAAGGAGATAGGAGGGAAGGAAAGAAGAGGTAGACAGGAAAGATCAACTGATAAATTGAAGGATGAATTTTTTTTTTGTTTTTAACTTATTATGTTGCACATTATTTCATTCTTAATCACATGTTAGTTTCCTACATTGTTTATTAATTAATAGTAAATAATGTGGTGTACATTATTTACACATTAATTAAAAAGTCAATTAATCATTTCTACATTGTATGTGGGATTTTAATTGCCTTAGTTAACAATTTATTAGTTATTATCAAGTTAAACACTCATAAATGATTAATTAATGATTTGTAAAACAAGCTTTCTGGCCTTATATGTTTGCAAATGATGTTAACAATACTAGGAAAGAGTTAACTGGATTTAAGCACAAATGAAGACTAGTTGGACATGAATAAATGAGGTTTAGAATGATTCATGATGGTTATTGTGAAGTGTTAACAGTTAAATAATCAAAACAAACAAAGCAAACTACAATCTAAACTTGTCCTGATTGTTGAGGAAGGAATGGAAAAGTTCCTATACTAAGCAACATTCCTATATGCAAATATGTAACCTGAATCTGCTTCACCATCCTACTATAAAATGAGGAAAACTCTGTCCTTCTGTCTGTCTGCATCCATTTTGCTCCTCAACAGGTTGGCCAATCAATCTGAAACTGCACATGGGCATTGAGCATTGGCATAGGCAGGGACTGACGAAGCTGATTTTTCAATTTTCCCAAATTTACGCTGTTTATGCACATTTTTGGCAAGTCTGCACGTAGTTGTGGCGCGCGCATCCCCGGGTACGGACTAGTTATAAGATTAAACTCTAAAGTAACATCTTGTGTTTCCTGGAATGTGCAAATGACCAAATCTCATAGAAAACACTGACAAAATAATAACTTGTCTTCTAGAAGAAGGTGCTCACATCTTAGGTGGGACGTCAATCCCAACTTCAACTAGATTTCAAGATTAAATTGGATGTACCATTTGAATGAATGCAATTAGTGGAAGAGGTCATGCATTCAGGTTACAGCCACTGGTGCTACTGGCTAACATTCATTCAGCAAACACTGGCTGATGTAATGCCACTGCTAAGGCAAGCAGGCATGGAGCTCTGCTGGAGAGCGGGTTAGCAAGCCAGTCTGTTCAGACTCATACAGCTAGCATTAAGCTAAGGAAGTTAGCTTAGGCTAGGATAACGAGGCTGTTAGCGACACTAGTTCAATGAACACTGCTAGTGCTATGCTAAAGGCTAGTAGCTTAGCTTAGCTTAAGTGAGCATGCATTAAGCTAGGCTAGGAAGGTGCTAGTAATCCCTACTTGTTTAGGGGAGTGGCCTATGATACGCTAAAGGCTATTAGCTTAGCTGAGGTAAGCATACGCTAGGCTAGGCTAGGAGGGTGTTAGCACACCTTATTTATTGTGGGGTAACGACTAAAGTGATTAGCTTAGCCAACAAGGAACAATACAGGATGTTTGGGTACAGGCCTGGTTATTAGGCCTCTCTGAGCCAAGACGGCCACACAATAAAATGCTAAAGGTACCTAATCGTCTGATTAGTTAATTTAGGTGAAGTGCACTGCACTCACAATTTTGCCACAGAGATGGGCTTACAACGAACTACAACCGACAGTTATGCTGTTTTCTGCCGTGGGAGGCTGGCGCTGTACCATGAGCGTCTGCTGCAACCTGAAGTGGAAGTTCTGCAAAGACGGCTCGGAGGCCGGCAAGAGAAGCGCTACACACAACATGTTTACTTATGGCACATATAAGAACACTGAATATTGAGTTGATTTTATGGGCAATTCAAGCAAATCTGCCTCACACGGGGCACCAGAAGTGAGAGATTAAGTATCGATGATACCTAATCACACCTAATATCTGATATCAATATAATTTAAAGTTAGCTTCAGTGGAAATTAAGAATGAATATAAATGAATATAATGTATATGAATATGAATGAATATAAAACTGTAATCATCCAGATTTGGAGTTCCTTGGCTCCCAACCTGCAGAGTGAATAAACTGTCAAACTCTCTCTCTTCCACAAGTTAAACTGTGGGTCAGGGGGCGGAGCTGCTACCTTGGTGAGGAGGTGGGGGGAGGGGCCGTCCTGGGCCTCCATTTTGATACTGTCGTTCACTTCCTGTTTGACCTGGCTCTCCGTCTTCCTGGCTCCCCCCTCTCTCTCCTCCACCGGCTCGCCCAGCTCCAGCTCCTCGTTGAACATGTCCTTCTTGTCCTCCAGGTTGAGCTCGGGGTCGGCGTAGGCGATCAGGTCGAACTTCCCCGACAGCAGGAAGTCGTCCAGGTGGAGGTCGTTAGGACCCAGGTCCAGGTCCTCTTTACCTGGAGACACAGTCAACAACATGACGCTCAGTTTCTTCACCACTGAAGATCGATTGTCAACCGCCCTTGGCACCACAATGGTGGAACGAGCTCCCCCCTTCTGTCAGAACGGCTGAATCATTACCCATCATTCATCTCTTCAGGTTACACCTGGACCCACTTGAATTAACCTATCATGTAACGATCTTCTTCCCCTTCTACACTCTACCACTGTGACAAAATGCACTTATTGTAAGTCGCTTTGGACAAAAGCGTCTGCTAAATGACGTAATGTACTGTCCCAGACTATACACTGACAATCCCAAAACTCATTTTATTTACATTATGAAAGGTAGCAGTGCTTAGTAGTGCAGCAACAACTAACAACATGGTGAATGGAATCAGATAAGATGCATCTACAACCTTCATCTGTTCAGACTGTTGCTGCTGATTCAAACACATGAAACCATTGTACAAGGTTTCAGTTCTAATACATCAATTAAAGAAGGGACTGAACATGTGGTGAATGTATCATTAACAGGCCCAACATTGATCTATCAATCAAGAACTGCCACAGTGCCAGAGGTTACATGACCTCATGTTACTCTCTCAATTTGCTTTGCAATTAAGTGTGTCATGAAATTTGTCCCATCAAACATCTAAGCCTCTAATGGTTTTGATATACAACTTGTTTGTGCAGAGTTTGTCTTATTGTCCTGAACCCGTCCCAAATGATCATTTAGCGTGTCCCGAATCCATTCTTGATCTCTCCGGAAACTGAATGATGAACATCAGGTTAAGATTTTTTTCACCAAATGGTTCGACAGCACTTTTGGATTTGGTCCGTGCTCGTTTTTTACAATATTTAAAGTAGTGTTTCTCAAATTCACCTGAGACATTCACAGAATACCTTCCTCAACTGGGGGGCGTATGCTGAAATGACTGTAGTTTTCTAACTGGCTAATATACCCTCCTATTAAACCAGACAGTCTGACCTTTGACCACTTGACATGTAACATAATAAGAGGGCAGAGCCAAAAAGAGGCTGGACCTCAGAAACATGTAGCAACCCCACAGGAGTCTGATATTTGGACGACTCCTGTCTTCTTACCGTCTTCGGGGTCGAGGTTCAGGTTAAGGTCGACCAGATCTTTGACCTCCACGTCCTCCAGGTCCTTCACGGCCGAGTCCTCCGCCTCCAGGTGTTCCTCTATCCCATCAGCCCCTGGAAGCGCTGCCTCGCCGCCCGGAGCCAGCGCCGCGGCGTGGCTGGGGTGCAGCTGGTGTTGGTGCTGCTGGTTGGGCGGCTCCACGCCGGCTGCCATGGCCTCGCAGGCCCGGGCCCCGGGACCGAGCCGGGCCGCCAGGGGCTGGGGTGGGTCCAGGGTGCCCGGCGGAGGGAAGGACAGCCGCAGGCGGGCCTCCGGGGCACGGTGACGAAGCTCAATGAAGGGTTGTCCCATGATGCTGTGCTGCTGGATGGGGAGGGAGCGGGGGAGGAAGGGCTGGGGGATGCCTGGGGGGGGGGGGGGGGGGGGATATCAGTGTGCTTTTATATGGAAATATTTAACTGAATGCAAGACCTTTTAAAGCCTTGAATTTAGATAATATGATTGAACACATTTTGACTTACAGAAACCACGTAAATATAGTTGATTTTATATAGTTGAAAATTGATCACTTCATCTCCAAAATACTAATTGGCTATAAGGTTTTAGGACATTATATCTATACATACTATACTTTTTAAATGTTACTTCTTCTGTTCGTGTTTCCCTTTATGATGTTGCTTATCTTGTTTCTGTTACTGGCTTTCCATTTGATGGCCTGAACTGCTTGTGCAGCACTTCGGGATACACTGTAGCAGAAAATAATTTGATCGGATTTGATCGATTAATTGACAGATCAACCAACCGGTGGCACCGTCCTCACCTGCCATCATGTGTGGGTGGGTGTTAGGGGCGCTGAGGGGTCGGATACCGGTGAACTCTCCAGACATCGGCCTCCTCAGCTGGACAGGGACTCCCTCTGCCAGAACCAACCCAGATCCAGGCACTGAACCCTGGGGAGGACGTAGGAAGGAGTCCTGGAGCCCCACTGAAGCTCCAGGGGGGAAACCAAACCTGGAGAGGAGAGAGGAGAAAACATGAGACGAGAGGAGGAGAGAGAAGAGGAGAATAGAATAGAATAGAACAGAACAGAACAGAACAGAGTTGAGTAGATCAGAATAGAACAGAGCAGAGTAGATGACAGCAGAGCGCAGCAGGATCATGGTTCTGAGCTGCTCCTCTCACCTCAGGCCGGCTGGTCGGACTCCCATCCCTCCCAGGTCCCTGGAGAGGCTCTGCCTGGGGTAGGGAGCCTCTCCGGGGGTGAAGCCTCTCTGCTGCTCCCCCGGGAAACCTCCGGGGAACCTGGGGGCCCCTGGAGGTTTCCCGGGGTAGGGGGGCGGGGGCCGCCCAAACATGTCCGTCTGAGGGGCGGAGGCGGAGGAGTCGTCCTGGGACCAGTGTCGGGGCGTCGCCGGGCCAGGGGCGGGGCCGGGGACAGGGGGCGTACCGGACGGCGCGGCGGGGGGGCCGCTGGGTCCCGAGGCCGGCTCCTGCAGACCTTTCTCCTGACGTAAGGCGCTCTTCTGCTGCTGCTGCCTCAGGATGAGCTGCCGCAGCCGCTGACGCTGCAGGACAGGACCGGGTCACACAGAGGAGAGGAGAGGAGAACTGAGTAGAACTGAATAGAAACTGAAATTTAAGTCACAATGAAATTAAACCTGACTTTACTTTTGTTAGCCAATTCTCCATATCACAACATAGACAACAATAAATGCTAAAAAATGTACACAAACTATAATTGTATTTTTCTATCAAAATGCCATTACTTTCCCTTCCTGGAAAGCAGTGTATTTTTAGTGGTGACTTCATGGCGTACCAGTAGGCAAACCAGTAGTTTGTCGTTTCTACCTGTCTCAGTTTCTCCTCCGAGTCCCCCAGCTGAGGAAGCATGCTGATTGGTCCGTCCAAGGAGCCCCCGCCCAACGCTGTCATTTCATTGGCTGTTGTCTTGTCAGTCTGCGGAGGGCCCGGTGTCATGTGACCCTGCTCGAAGGGGTCGTGACCCGGAGTGTGACCGGCCAGACCGGAGAAGCCGCCCTCCTCCGACATCCCAGGGTGCTTTGGGGTCTGGCTGCCGGGGGTTCTGGGAAATGAGTCCTGCTGCTGATGTCTTCCTGGAGACTGCTGCAACTGGAGAGAGGAAAAAATAAAGTTAAAATAAATAAATAAATAAATAAAGTTAAAGGGAGAAAGGAAGGAAGGATGGAAGAAAGGAAGTAAGGAAGGGAGGAAGGAGCAAGGGAAGGAAGGAAAGAATGAAGGAAAAGAGAGAGATAGTGACAGATAATGGCCATGTAAACTGCAGTACAGACACAACAGACTATGTAAACTGCAGTACAGACACAACAGACTATGTAAACTGCAGTACAGACCATATAAACTGCAGTACAGACACAACAGACTATGTAAACTGCAGTACAGACACAACAGACTATGTAAACTGCAGTACAGACACAACAGACCATGTAAACTGCAGTACAGACACAACAGACTATGTAAACTGCAGTACAGACACTACAGACCTCAGTCTCAGTCTGTTACCTGGTGGTGCGTCTGGCTGAAGGCTCCCGTCTCTCCAGAGAGGCCGGGTGTCAAAGGGGAGGAGGCGGAGCCTGGCGTCCCGGGGGCCTGCTGGGGCCGCGGCGTGGAGGGCTGCTGGGCGTAGGGGTCGGGCGAGGGGCGGGGCGTCCCCGGGGGCTGGGCGTACGGGTCGGCGCTCCGCTGGCTCCCGGGGGATCGTGGGAAGCGCTCGGCGGCAGAAGGGCGGGGCGTCCCGGGGGCGGAGGCGTACGGGTCCAGGGAGGGGTGGGAGGAGTGCGAGGGGGACGGCCTGCGGTTGGCCGCCTGTTGGCCGTACTGGTCCAGCCGCAGCGCGGGCGGCGTGGCGAGGTAGGCGGGGTCAGAGTGCGGGCGCGGCGTGCCGGGGGTCTGGGGGTTGGCGTAGGGGTCGGGCGACGGTCGGGAGGTCAGAGGTGACTGCTGGGCGAACGGGTCGGGCATCTGCTGGCTGTAGTCCGGTCTGGGCGTGCCCGGCGCCTGGGCGTACGGGCTGCGGTGGGGCGAGCCCAGCCCAGACAGTGGGCTGGAGGGGAAGGGGGCGTCCTGCGGCTGGGGGAGGGGCAGCGGGAGGGGGAGGGGGAAGCCCAGCTCTGTGGGTCTGGATGGGTCCCGTCTCCCTCCTCCTCCTGCGCTGCTAAACCCCTCCTGTTGAGGCTGGTGGTGGGGGGGCATGGGGGCTTTAAACACGCCCCCCAGGCCCATTTCAACCCCCGCCGGCCCGGCGCCGCACCGCCCGTACGGCTCTGAGATCGCCACGCGGGTGTTATTGTTATTATGGCATGTCCTCTGGTAGGCCTCGGTTGCTCGGATACCAGTGAGCCTGGCTGGATGGTCGGGGGCGGAGCCGGAGGGGGGGCTCATCATGCCCACCCTGCTCTGCTGGGGTCCTAGGAGGAAAAAACAAGGAGGGGTCAGTCAGTAAGAGCAGAAAACAAGGAGGGGTCAGTTTCTAGTAACTACAGCCACATCTAGCTGGCTAGTAAAACACTGACAGTGTCTGGTAAACTGGTGAAAGCAGGTGCATTATGGGATGTAGCAGACCCAATGGAC
Organism: Centroberyx gerrardi; assembly: GCF_048128805.1. NCBI lineage: Eukaryota > Metazoa > Chordata > Actinopteri > Beryciformes > Berycidae > Centroberyx > Centroberyx gerrardi. Next base: position 503,154 of record NC_136018.1, on the reverse strand, counting down.
AGTCAGTTACCTTGTTGGGCTCCCAGGACTCTGGGGGCGTCTAAAAGTTTGGAGTCGGGGGAGGGCGAGCCCAAGGCATCGTGGGCCGGGGAGGCGCTGAGGGAGTTGTGACGCTGCTGCGGGGGGGCGGCGGGCTGCGAGGGGGCGGGGCGAGGAGTCCCCACTACCTTACTGTAGGGGTCCCAGGGCGAGGAGGGGCGGGACGAGGGAGGGGAGAACATCTGGGGGGAGGGGGGCTGGGGGTGAGGGGAGGACGGGTGGGGGGAGTGGGGGAGGGAGGAGAAGCCAGAGGGGGGAGGAGCTTGGGGCCTGAGGAAGACATCGTCGGCCAATCCTGCGCTCTGAATCCCCTGGAGGAGGTGCGGCCGGGCCAGCCCATCCTTGGAAACCACCGACTGGAGAGGCGAGGCATTGCCCCCGGCGACCAGGTGATGGGGTGTCGCCATGGGGCTCCGGCTGCCCGTTTCCGGGGAAACACCGCCGAGGTGCTGGCTGCCTAGCAACTGTTGCTGCTGTTGCCTCTGTTGCTGGAGTTGCTCGTTCTTGACCTGCTCCAGTTTCTGAGTCGCTTCGATCTTCGCCTGCTGCTTACTCTTCTGACGCATTTGCTGAGAGAGAGAGAGAGAGAGAGCGAGAGAGAGAGAGAGAGAGAGAGAGAGAGAGAGAGAGAGAGAGAGGGAGAGAGAATAGAAAAAAAGGGACAGAGAGAAAGAGACAAGGAGACAAAAACAGAGACAGACAAAAAGCGACAGATGTCAGTTTGATGATTCTTCTCTACATGAAGAGTTAAACAGCATGATGACATGGCAGCTAGTAATGCTCGCTTTCCCTCTCTCTCTCTCTCTCTCTCTCTCTCTCACTCAGTTGCCACACTAAAGGTGGGATACTCAGTAATGAATGGTGTGTCTATGGTGGAGCTAAGACATGCAGGGCGACAGCAGAAACCACACTGTTAAAACAGTTCCATCATTGGAGGATAAAACAGTTCCAGGAAGCAGCTCTGGAACACCCAGCCCTTCATGACAGACAGACAGAGGACATGACTGTCAATAGTTCCAAATAAAGCTGATCAGTAGGAAAAGGGCTGAGACTCTTTAGATGCAAAACCATTTGAAGGAAGTGATTTGTTCTGACAGAAGTGTTTTAACGCTGGTGTGGTTCTGGTGGGAGTATTCAGTTACCATGAAGATGGTAGAAGGGTCCGGGAGGCACTTTACTGGGCTTTACTGTCACTTTTCAGATCATAAAATCTCCCTGCCAGCTGGTCTCTCTCTCTCACCTCATTAACCAAACCTGCAGTGATTCCTGCTCATTGTGAATGTGAAGCTGCTGTGATCCTTCACCGGACGGCCGAAAACACTCTGCACCGGACCTTCTGCTAATCGCACAGCTTGTTAGCACTGTGAGCATTCCTCATTGAAACCAATAGGTGCAGTTAGCCATGAGTTAGCTTGGTAGCTTAAGCCCTGACACTGGACTAATATTATGTAGGGGCCTCATAGTTAAAGATACGTTAATTCATTGATTTAGTTCCTCAGTATAACTCCTCTCTTCCTCTTGTAGTTGTTGGACCCACAGACAGTATTGTCTGTAGTTGTTGGACCCACAGACAGTATTGTCTGTAGTTGTTGGACCCACAGACGGTATTGTCTGTAGCTGTTGGACCCACAGACAGTACTGTCTCCAGTCAGCTGTCAGTTGAAGCAGCGAGCTCCGCTGCCTCTTGCTGCAACAATGAGTCCAAACTGTTTGTCAGAATATCTCCAGGAAAGGCTGACTGGAGACAATAATGTCTGTGGGTCCAACAACTACAGACAATACTGTCTGTGGGTCCAAGACCTACAGGAGGAAGAGAGGAGTTATATAGAGGAACTAAATCACCGAACTTATCCTGTAATGAATTATCTCCTAACCTCTGGGTTTGGTGAAACACATTCACACAGGAAAATGAAATTCACCGACATCAACAGTGTAAGCTCAGGATTTTACAATTCTGCCATTCCTGTTTTAGCAAAGCAAAACTTGAAGTTTGCCCTGAAAATGTCTTTTAAACCTTCCTCTACAGATCCCTCTAATGCCTCCACTGTTCATGGCAGGAGGAAGAGAGAAATCATGTCTTTACTTTACAGACTCTAGACATGGCAGAATAACAGGACAATCTCTGCAACGATCACAAATCACTTTGTGTGTGCAGATATCAGTCCTGTGGGGAAAGAGCTTTAGTTTGACTGAGTAATAATCGGTTTAGTGAACCGAGGGTCGACGCAGAACTTCTTCCAGCAGTGTGACGGCGGCCGGTGAAGAAACGCAGCAGACGAACATTCAGAACGTGGCAGTTTCCCTTCAGCATAAAATCAGTCAGTTCGGAGACAGGCTCGGGCCACGGACACCGCATCTGGGCTCAGCTCCAGTTCAGTGTCTCTGAAAACCTCAGGAGCGCTTCATTTATGTGTTTTGTCAGTGATGTGTTTGTTTCTGAGGCCATCGGAGGGTCTGTTGAGGTAAATCAAACCCACCTCCAGTGCTTCCAATATCCTGATCATTTTCAAACAGAAATGTATTTTGGCCCAGAAACGATGAGCGTGACCAACCCTGGGTCAATGCATCTGCAATCCTCTTTAATGCCTGGAGCGTTTGGTCCAGTCTGCCTGGAGGGCCAAATGGGCGGAGCTTGACCTTCGTAAAACACTTTTAGTTTTCAGTGCTTCTGTCCTGATGGTCAGTAATGATGACCGCACTAAGTTTGGTCTTTCCTCGGGTCTAAAATCACTTCTAACACACACAGCAGCTACAGGAGATGGACAAGAATAATAACTGAAATATTTTCTATTCTGCGGTGATTTTTCAGCAAATCAACTGACTGGAACTACCGGAGTTCTTGTATGTTCTCATATCTAAAATTGCAGACTATTTCCAGACCTGAATTTCTGGGGAAAAGCAAACATTAGAGGAAAATCAGAAAAAATAGACATGATAATAAATTTGTATAGTAGAAATGTGTTTGTTCCTATCCCATAAATCATCTCTTGACCTCCAGTTTGTGCACTGTACAGCTGAATAGTATTCTACACAACTAAATATCACTATATGACTGTCAGCTAGACCTGATGACTGTGCGGCTCGACATTATTCTGACTGCAGACTGAAACCGAGTGAAAACTAAAGTGTTTTCCTGTGCGGGTCGGGTCGGCCCGGCTCAGTCCAGGCAGGAACAGGATTGCAGAGAGTCGACATGGATCCAGGTTCTGCCCCGAACGGTTCGCCTTGAGATCTTACCAGAGCCTCTTTGCCACCTCCTGCTACAGATGCCTGGTAGGGACAATCTTTATCTGTTGGTGATTTTAGGGCTTTGCTTTTGGGGAGATTTTCCTGCCTCTTCTTACCGGCTCCCCATCTGTCATTTACCTCTCCCTTTTCAATGACAATTCACAATTAAGAGATATTAGTTGGAGTGAGCCAGGCATGCACATCTGTACAGTAATCTGAGAAACTTTAAGCATTATCATGTTTATTAAAATGACAAAATTATAAACGAGTCAAGTACTTTTTATAGTTTCATGCCCCCAAGGTAAAAGCCCATCTGTCTATCAGCCTGTCTGTCTATCCGTCCCCCTGGCATGCGTCCTGATGGTTACTAATGGTTACTAATCAGGGCGGGAAAGCAACGCCATCGTGCCTCAGTGACTGGAGGACCGGGAGACTCGCTTTTATTACCGGCCCACATGAAGAAGAAGAAGAAGAAGAGGGTTTAGTCGCTGGCGGTGATTCACTAGCATCTGCGTTAAGCTGCAGAAACACAGGCAGCGTCACTGGACCAATCACAGGTCTCTCTCAGGTCCTCAGCAGCTGACTTTGTTGAGGTTTGAGTTACGGCTGCACAAACGTGTTAGGTCATATGCTGCTAGTTTAGTTTCCACAATTAATAATTTGTAGAATAATGGCATTTAATTTCACCGAATACACCTGCTGTAGCAAGATGGTGATGTGAAATTTGATAAAGGATTAAAAAATGTTCACAGACACTAGTAATGGTGATTAACAATTGTAAATAATGGACAGTACCTGTCAAAATAATCAGGATGATCAGTTTAGCCTGAATGGTTTATTACATTTAGCTCAAGTATTTTTTTTAAATGCAGCAGCAGATCTGACGGCGTCTGGTGTTGATTTCCCACCCTGTTACTACTGATGGAGGTATGATGTGTTAACACACTGAAACACTTTGAAACACACACTGAAAAACAATGAAACACACTGGAAAACAATGAAACACACTGGAAAACAATGAAACACACTGGAAAACAATGAAACACTTTGAAACACAACACAAACACACACACGCACACAGTGAAGCACCTTGACCCACTGAAACGCACTGAAACGCACAAACACGCAAAAAACTCTGAAACACACTGAAACACACAAAACACTGAAACGCACTGAAACACTCCAAAGCACACTCTGAAACACACTATATGACACACTCAAACACTCTGAACTTCTGAAACACTGAAACACACATTGGAACACACTCTGAAGCACTCAAACACACTGAAATTCTCTGAAACACACTCTGAAAATCTCTGAAACGCATTCTGAAACACATACTGAAACACTCTCTGAAACACACTCTGAAACACACTGAAAAACACTGAAACACTCTGAAACACA
>NC_136018.1:490983-493483 GCF_048128805.1 Centroberyx gerrardi | reverse complement strand
CACACACACACACACACACACACAGAGTGGTAAATTCAGATGTATGTCTCTACACAAATATTTATTATTATACATTTTTTACTTGGCTATGTGCTGAAATGTCTTTTTATCCCACAATGCTTTGATAATCTATCATGTGACTATCGTAATCCACAGAGCCGCCACACGACTTCACCCACAGCACAGCAACACAGGCCAACAACGCTTCAAGTGGCTCTATGTCATTTTTATTTTTATAAAATAGGACTTTACACAGCCACCAAAATGAACTCTGAAATCCCACAAATTCTTCACCAATTTGTTTATGGCTGGACAGTCTTAGAGATTTAACACAGATGCAGTAGAAGGAAACGTCAGTTGTCTTTCCCCCAAAAAGTAAAGAGCTTCTTGTGATGATGCATTACTGCTCTGCTGCATGAATGTTGGCATGGTAAATTACATTGGGAGTCTGTGAATGTTAGCTTAGCATGGTATATTAGAATGGGAGTGAATGGGGATGTTAGCTTAGCATGGTATATTAGAATGGGAGTGAATGGGGATGTTAGCTTAGCATGGTATATTAGAATGGGAGTGAATGGGGATGTTAGCTTAGCATGGTATATTAGAATGGGAGTGAATGGGGATGTTAGCTTAGCATGGTATATTAGAATGGGAGTGAATGGGGATGTTAGCTTAGCATGGTATATTAGAATGGGAGTGAATGGGGATGTTAGCTTAGCATGGTATATTAGAATGGGAGTGAATGGGGATGTTAGCTTAGCATGCAAAGTCAGAATGGACAGACGTACCTGGGATGTTGTAGAGTTTGCTGAGGATGGCACCTGGAAGAGAGGAACAGAGGACTAGATCACATTCTCAACTGTCAATGATACTGGAATACACACACACACACACACACACACACACACACACACACACACACACACACACACAACCCAAACACACATTCCATGATTCTACTAATTACATCCCAAACACACAGATACAATGTTTAGGTTAATGTCCGCAGGGATAAAGTGAATTAATTAAAGTCTGTGAACTCACCATCAGTCACCATCTTGTCCAGCTCGGGGCTCAAGATGGCGTCCAGGGGCTCTTCCTGTACGGCCCTCTGGCCACGCCCATTACTTCCTGTTGGCTCGGAGGTCAATGAGGGGACATCAGCCATGGAGCCGATGTCCAGACCAGCTGGAGAGAGAGAGAGAGAGAGAACAGACAGGAGGTCAGTAGTACGCAGCAGTTATCCGGAGAAGAAGAACAAGCAGAAGAAAAAGAAAGCAGCAGGAAGTAGTATTTATCTGGAGGAGAAGAAGAAGAAGCAGGAAGCACTAATCATCTGCAGAAGAAGAAGCAGCACACGGCTCTGGTTCAACCTGGACTGTCTATACTGTCTCTGTCTCATTGTGAAGGATGCTTCCTCCTTCCTTGTTCCCTAACTAGGAAGCTTCCTAATCTGCTCCTTGTCTGCAGCAGCTGGTCAGAGACAGCCTGCGTCATGTGACCGCGTCATGTGACTGCATCATGTGACTGCATCATGTGACCGCGTCATGTGACCGCATCATGTGACTGCAGGAACGCTCCACTCCTCCGGCAGCCGGTCTGATCAAACTGCTTTTTAAAACTCATTAAAGAAATGATCAAACTCCTCCTGTGGTTTTTCTCTCAGTTCATTTCTCCATCAAACTGAGGCAGGAGAGACGTTATCGCTAGCTAGCTAAACTACGCAGGACGCTAACGCTCATTTACACTGACTGGACCCAAATCAAGTCACGTGACTCCCTGCTGACAGTTTTCACACCAAAATGAACTGAAAAATGTTGTTTTGTACAGTCATAGGTTTGTTCTGGAAAACTGTTCGTCGAAGCAGGGAAGCGTCTGTCCGACATTAATTTTAGCAGATTTTGGGGAAGTTTTGTTCTTCTTCACTGGTGTTGCAAGGTATTGTGGGATTTCCTACTCCACCTGAGGAACCACTGTATGCTTCCTTCAAAAGACACAACTACAACTGGAACATTTACACTTCCTAAGAAGAGACAGAAACAGTTATGGCTCTGAACAGGAAGAAAGGCAGCAGTGATAAAATGACGGAGGGACTCCAAAACTCTGCAGGACAGGAGGAGGAGAAAAAGGAGGAGGAGGAGGAGGAGGAAAAGAAGAAAAAGGAGGAAGAAGAAGAGGAGGAGGAGGAGGAGGAAGAGGAGGTCGTCCTGTGCAGTCTTACCAAAGGGAGAGGGGGAACGCTCCACCTGGAACTGACAAATACCAAGACCTACAAAACAAACACACACAAACAACCCACCAATCAGAAACCAGACTGTCAGTTACAGTCTGAACCCACCAATCAGAAACCAGACTGTCAGTTACAGTCTGAACCCACCAATCAGAAACCAGACTGTCAGTTACAGTCTGAACCCACCAATCAGAAACCAGACTGTCAGTTACAGTCTGAACCCACCAATCAGAATCCAGGCTCGGCTTTTATTTGAGACATTTTGTGTTG
>NC_136018.1:453483-480983 GCF_048128805.1 Centroberyx gerrardi | reverse complement strand
AGACTAAACCAAACTAAACAAAACTAGACTAAAATCTAGTCTAAGTGAGACTAACCAAGATGAATTGAGACATAAAACCAAACTGATCTAAACTGAACTGGTTTAATCTAAACTAGACCAAACTAATCAAACTGCACCAAGTGGACCTTTGTTACCATGGAGACAGCAGATCTGAGGTCAGAGGTCGGCAGTGTGTGTGTGTGTGTGTGTGTGTGTGTTTTCTTACTCCAGGAGACACAGTCAGACTGTCCTGCGTCTTCATTCTGCTCCTTCCTCTTCCTCCTCGTCCTCCTCCCACTCCTCCTCCTCTAGACCTCCTCCTGCCTGAAAACCCTGAACCACGACCCTGAGGAGAGGAGACGAGGAGAGGAGAGGAGACGAGGAGAGGAGGAGAGGAGACGAGGAGAGGAGACAAGGAGAGGAGAGGAGAAGAGGAGAGGAGAGGAGACAAGGAGAGGAGACGAGGAGAGGAGAGGAGACAAGGAGAGGAGACGAGGAGAGGAGAGGAGAAGAGGAGACGAGGAGAGGAGAGGAGAGGAGACAAGGAGAGGAGACGAGGAGAGGAGAGGAGAAGAGGAGAGGAGAGGAGACAAGGAGAGGAGACGAGGAGAGGAGAGGAGAGGAGAGGAGACGAGGAGAGGAGAGGAGAGGAGAGGAGACGAGGAGAGGAGAGGAGACAAGGAGAGGAGACGAGGAGAGGAGAGGAGAGGAGAGGAGACGAGGAGAGGAGAGGAGACGAGGAGAGGAGACGAGGAGAGGAGAGGAGAGGAGAGGAGATGAAAGGAGAGGAGAGGAGACGAGAGGAGAGGAAAGGAGAGGAGAGACACCGAACCATGACATCGCTGCTTTAAGAGTCATGTGACACACACCTGCTGTTCTGTCTGAGCCTCAGCAGGTTAAAGATCATGTTAGCTTCATGTTGGTCGCCCAAACCTCACCCAGCTGTTATTAAGTCAGTGAGCTAGTGGAGCTAACAGGATCTCACAGAGCCTTGTGTTAAAGGATCAGTTCAGTGAGTTAGTTCCTCTATATAACTCCTCTTTTCTCCTGTAGCTCTTGGACCCACAGACAGTATTGTCTGTAGTTGTTGGACCCACAGACAGTATTGTCTGTAGTTGTTGGACCCAAACACCTTTTCTGGAGATATTCTGACAAACAGTTTGGACTCGTCGTTGCAGCAAGAGGCAGCGGAGCTCACTGCTTCAACTGACAGCTGACTGGAGACAATACTGTCTGTGGGTCCAACAGCTACAGACAATACTGTCTGTGGGTCCAACAGCTACAGACAATACTGTCTGTGGGTCCAACAAGTACAGACAATACTGTCTGTGGGTCCAACAGCTACAGACAATACTGTCTGTGGGTCCAACAGCTACAGACAATACTGTCTGTGGGTCCAACAGCTACAGACAATACTGTCTGTGGGTCCAAGAGCTACAGACAATACTGTCTGTGGGTCCAACAACTACAGACAATACTGTCTGTGGGTCCAACAGCTACAGACAATACTGTCTGTGGGTCCAAGAGCTACAGGAGGAAGAGAGGAGTTATATAGAGGAACAAATCAAAGAACTTATACTTTATTGAAGGTGCACTTCATTTACCAGCTTCACATCCCAGAGGGGTGGAGCTCAGTAACTCTACAGTTAGTGAGTTAGTGGGTAACTACAGCCCATAAAGCCCTGTTAGAGTTAGGGTGCGCTTCTTTACCACTCTCATGCTCCACAGGGGTGAGTCCGATGGGCGGGGCTTAGGGCTGTCCCACCCCCCCTCCCCCGTGGAATCCTGGGAGGACGAGGGGGGGCTCACCGCCCTGCGATTACTCCACCACGAACCCTGAGTTAGGGAGGGGGAGGAGGAGGAGAAAGAAGAGGAGGAGAAAGAAGAAAAGGAAGAGGAGGAGGAAGAAGAGGAGTAGGAAGAGGAGGAGAAAGAAGAAGAGGAGGAGAAGGAGGAAGAGGAGAAGGAGAAAGAAGAGGAGGAGAAAGAAGAAAAGGAAGAGGAGGAGGAAGAAGAGGAGTAGGAAGAGGAGGAGAAAGAAGAAGAGGAGGAGAAGGAGGAGGAAGAGGAGTAGGAAGAGGAAGAGGAGAAGGAGAAAGAAGAGGAGGAGAAAGAAGAAAAGGAAGAGGAGGAGGAAGAAGAGGAGTAGGAAGAGGAGGAGAAAGAAGAAGAGGAGGAGAAGGAGGAGGAAGAGGAAGAGGAAGAGGAAGAGGAGGAGGAGTTGGGGGACAAAATGCAGCAACATAAATGCAACAGCCACGAAACCAAAACTCAAACTGAAAAGGAAACTTCAGGCAAAACCAACAGTGTTGTAATGTGATGAAGATATAATGACATGCATGTCATGCTGCTGGAGCACGGCCTGCTGGGAAACGTCTTATCCAGCCGTCATGTGACTCCTGTTCTGCTCTAAACGTCCACCTGGCTGTTAAACAGAGCGAGTGGCAGGTGCATTATGGGATGTTGTGCTGGATAAAGGAGTTGATTGGCCCGTTCCCATGTAGAAGGAGAAGTGGGAATGTGACTAGAAGCTCTGATGGAACGCTGCTGCTGACCGTTCCTCAGCTGGTTTCTCACGACTCTGATTGGCTGAAAATGTTTTTATCGTTTCCTCTGCATCCAAAACAAGAGCGCAGCCTCGTCCGCTCCGACGCTGCTGAGTTACCGTCCATAAGAAAATCTGTTCCTCCTGTTTCTGTGCTGATATTTCGCAAATATCGCAATATTTTCCGGAGTACCTAATATTGCCGAGAAATTTGATATAATTTAGAAAAAAAAAAAAAAAAAAAAAAAACGTAACCCCCCCTCCCTTCTGCGACAATACCGTATATCGCGATATTTCGTCGGAAGAGCATTACGATATTAAACTTCAGATATCGCCTAAGCCCAACACAGACAGACAATCTAACGTTGTGGCGCCCCCCTTTGGCCAATCAGTGCGATTTTGAAAATGACAAAACACGGCGATGACACATTCCCCGAAGTTTTGTCAAAATCCAATCAGAGACACTGCGCATGACGTACAAATAATTAAACGGGAGTTGCGGTGCCGCCGTTAGGCCAATCAGTGTCATTTTGAAAATGTCATAACGGAGCAGTGAGACGCATCTTCCCCCAAAGTTTCGTCAAAATCCGACCAGCGGCGTCTGGGAGATTGTGCGTCACAGAGAGACGGACCGTAGCCGATTCAAAGTCGCCATTTTCATCACAGAGACAAAAATCTGAGACTGAAACAAAAATACAGTTAGTTATCATTTTTGTGGTGGGAACACAGACGTTGGATTTAAATGTTCTAGTTCTGTTTCTGATGTGAACGGACCTGGACAGAGAAATTCAACTCCTTCATGCAGTGTGTTCACTCACTGACTGCACATCATGCCAACATCATGTGTGTGTGTGTGTGTGTGTGTGTGTGAACCAAACATGATGCTGTGTAGCTGAATGAAGAGATGGATGACAGGAGGAGGAGGAATAGGACAAAGAGGAAGAGCAGAAGGAGGAAGAGGCAAAAGAGGAGGAGGAAGAGGAAGACAAGGAGGAAGAGAAAGAAGAGGAGGAAGAGGACAAAGAGGAAGAGCAGGAGGAGGAAGAGGCAAAAGAGGAAGAGGAAGACAAGGAGGAAGAGAAAGAAGAGGAGAAAGAGGACAAAGAGGAGGAAGAGGACAAAGAGGAGGAAGAGCAGAAGGAGGAAGAAGAGGCAAAAGAGGAGGAAGAGGAGGAAGATGAGGAAGAAGAGGCAGAAGAGGAGGAAGAGGAAAAGGGGGAAGAGGAGGAAGAAGAGCAAGAAGAGGAAGAAGAGGAGGAGGAGGAGGAAGAGGAAGAGCAGGAGGAAGGAGGAGGAAGAAGAGGAAGAACAGGAAGAGGAGGAAGAGGAGGAAAACTAGTCTGCTCTGCATTCTAACATCTGGTGTTCATGTTAAAACGGAGAAAAGCTTCAGTAGTTTCCTCTCTGCCTGTTGTGTTACTGGGAGGACTGGGAAAACACACACACACACACACACACACACACACACACACAGCAGGCAGCGAGCCCAGACAAAGAGAGGGATTCCCCTGAGGATGGATGGAGTAGAAGAGAGACGTTTCCCATCATCCCCTGGGGCAGCGATGGAAAAACACCCACCAGGACTCTGCTGGTTTACTGGTTGTTTCAACACGAGCTTCAAATAAGGAAATACAACCAACAGAGAGGGAGAACCTAAACCTGGAGTCATAATACTACTATTACTACTACTATTACTACTACTAATACTACTACTAATACTACTACTACTACTACTAATACTACTGCTACTGCTCCTCCGTCATTAAAAGGAACGAACCATCAGCCTTACAGCTGCTACAAGTTCTCATTTCTTCACTTTTAAGATAATGCTAGTCGCCTACCATTACTTAACATGCAGTAAGCTAAAGCGTTAGCATGCGCAGCAGACAGAGCGATCTACCAGAGACACACCGATGATTTTGGTGCCAATCCTCTCATCACATATTGGGCAAGGAGACCAACAAGGTCAGAGTAATCCTTCAAAGTCAGGAGTAATACAAAACAGACTGCCAAACAGAACAGGCAGGTTTGGTGTCACTGAACACACACACACACACACACACACACAAAGGTGGTGTGTGTGGTCAACGGTCGGCTACCTGTTTGACCCGGGGTCTGCCGGGGGAGAACTTCCTCTTGGAGATGGCCGGCTTCCCCATGCCGATCTTTGGGGTGAGGGGGACCACAGTGGTGGGCAGAGCCTGGGGCTAGGAGCAGAAAAACAAGGAGGGGTCAGTCACTGGGAGGAGGAAACAAGGAGGGGTCAGTCAGTAGGAGGAGAAAACAAGGAGGAGTCAGTCAGTAAGAGGAAAAAACAAGGATGGGTCAGTCAGTAGGAGGAGAAAACAAGGAGGAGTCAGTCACTGGGAGGAGGAAACAAGGAGGGGTCAGTCAGTAGGAGGAGGAAACAAGGAGTGGTCAGTCAGTAGGAGGAGAAAACAAGGAGGGGTCAGTCAGTAGGAGGAGAAAACAAGGAGTCAGTCACTGGGAGGAGAAAACAAGGAGGGGTCAGTCAGTAGGAGGAGGAAACAAGGAGGGGTCAGTCAGTAGGAGCAGAAAACAAGGAGGAGTCAGTCAGTAGGAGGAGAAAACAAGGAGGGGTCAGTCACTGGGAGGAGGAAACAAGGAGGGTCAGTCAGTAGGAACAGAAAACAAGGAGGGGTCAGTCAGTAGGAGCAGAAAACAAGGAGAGTTCAGTCACTGGAAGGAGAAAACAAGGAGAGGTCAGTCATTGGGAAGAGAAAACAAGGAGGGGTCAGTCGGTAGGAGGAGGAAACAAGGAGGGGTCAGTCACTGGGAGCAGAAAACAAGGAGGGGTCAGTCACTGGGAGCAGAAAACAAGGAGGGGTCAGTCACTGGGAGCAGAAAACAAGGACAGGTCAGTCGGTAGGAGCAGAAAACAAGGAGGGGTCAGTCGGTAAGAGCAGAAAACAAGGAGGGGTCAGTCACTGGGAGCAGAAAACAAGGAGGGGTCAGTCACTGGGAGCAGAAAACAAGGAGGGGTCAGTCGGTAGGAGCAGAAATGGGATTTTCTGTTTTTCTCCTCTGTGTTTTATTGTTATCTAAGAATCGATCAACTAAACGAATCAACCTTTGTCCTGGGGCGTTACCTTGGAGAGGGGAGGAGACTCTGGCGCTCCGAGGGGGGAGGAGCTCCTGCGGGGGGGCGAGAGGGGGGGCGGGGTGACGGGCAGGCGGGCGGGGGAGGTTTCGGGCGAAGCCTCGGTGGAGAAGGGAGACTGTCTGAGCCGGATGGACAGGTCGTCCGCCGGTCTGGAGGAGGAGGGCGGAGCTCTGAGCGTCCGGCCCTTCCCCCGCTGGAGGAGGGGGGGGCTGGGGGAGGACAGGTGCAGGAGGGAGGGGGGGGGGGACGAGCTCATCAGCTGCATCACCTCCAGGTCCAGAGAGGGGTCCAGCTCCAGCCCCGGGCTGCCTGGCTCCGCCTCCTCCTGCTCCTGTTGCTGCGTCTCCCTCAGCTCCGCCCACTTCTCTTCCAATTCCCCTTCTGATTGGTCCTCCTCCACGACGCTCTCCTTCTCCTCCTGTTTCTCCTCCTCTCCTCCTCTCCGTTCAACATCGTCTCTCTCTTTTCCTCTCTCCTCCTCCAGTTTTGCTTCCTGGTGCTCCCTCATTGGACATTGCCCAGCAACCACCTCATCAGTGGTTGCCACGGCCAACGCTGTCCGCTCCAAGGTTTCAGGAAGCGGCACCTCCGTAGGCTCCTCCTCTTTCTCCTCCTCTTCCTCCGATCTCTCCGAAGGCTTAGCGTGTGATTGGTGGATATCTTTGGTGGTTGTTGTTGCCTCGGCAACAAGTTCAAAGGGGCTCTCCGATCGGCTCTGGTCACCTGCCGCCGCCGTGCGACAGGACTCTAGCCCCGCCTCTGCTTCTCCTGGATTGGTGGAGTCCTCTTCATGGAGGCGGACCTCCAGAGGAGCGGAGGGGTGAGGAGGGAGGAGGGGGGAGGGGGGTAAGGCAGTCCTGTGAGGGGCGGCGACGGGGGAGGAGGGGGGGGAGGCCTCTAGAGAACCAGCTCTGGAAGGAGGGGGGGACCGGGGGGAGGAGGGGGCGGAGCAGAAGGAGGGGGGTAAGGCCGAAGGCGGTGGGGGGGGAAGGGGGGAGGTAGCAGCTGGCTGTGTGGCAAGGGGGGAGGAGGCGAGAGGAGGAGACCGACAACCTGCGGTCAGGACCGCCGGCTGGACCGACACAGACTCAGCACCTACACACACACACACACACACACACACACACACACACTTAGACTTAGTCCATGATTTTAGGAACTAAATTTCAACACTGCAGCAGAAACTACATTAAAGAACAGTAACTAAGTTGGTAGTAAATAAGTTGAAGAGGAACTGAACCCCAAACCCAAATCTGTGTAAAGCCTGACATCTAATGGTAAAAAACATGCAACTGAAATGGCCATCGGCTATTGGCTGATCTTTGGTGCCGGGTGATGATGTCACCACCTGTTGTACTCTATAGAAGGTGGCCGTTTCTTCGGGGAAAACCCAAGCGACGCATCGGACCCCCCTATCAGCCTCGCTCCGCCGCCCCCGGTAGCCGTTGGCCCGGGTCCACGGCGGGGCCCAGATGCGTGGTCCGCGCGGGTGTCGGAGCGCTCCGTCCCGGCGGCCAAAGGGAAGAGGCTACCTGGTTGATCCTGCCAGTAGCATATGCTTGTCTCAAAGATTAAGCCATGCAAGTCTAAGTACACACGGCCGGTACAGTGAAACTGCGAATGGCTCATTAAATCAGTTATGGTTCCTTTGATCGCTCTAATGTTACTTGGATAACTGTGGCAATTCTAGAGCTCCCTCTCCCTCCCTCCATCCACTCACACACAACGTTGCTAGCTAACTTGTGTGTAAATGTTAGGCTACGTTAGCAAGGTGAAAACATTATGTTTTTCACCACGCAGCGGCCAGTGTGAACGACCTGACCCATTAACATGGGCGTCGAAAGAAAGCGGCCTCCGCTTCGGGGCCGTTCCGTGTCCTGTGTGAACGCGCCGTGACTCGTCTGGAGTTTCGCTAGCTCGAGCCAATTTCTTGCGCTTGGCCTCACGATCCGATGGTCGCTTCTTTTTGGGCATTTTAGGACTTTGTTCTTTGTTCGTTCTTTGTCTTTGGCTTGTGCTGACATTGCGCGGACGGACGGACGGACGGACGGACGGACGGACGGACGGACGGACGGACAGACAGACAGACGCGCCGCCAATTATAGTAGTAGGATTTGGGTTTGAGGTTCAGTTCCTCTTTAAATAGTAACAGACTTGTAACTACAGCAGACCTTCTATTTGAAATGAAATGTTTCAATATTTTAGGATGGTTCCACTCCGTCCAACAGTTTGGTTGCTTCCTACCTGAAGGAGGAAGGTCTGAATCCTCCTCCACATCCTCGTCCTCTTCTCCCTCTCCCCTCTGGACAGTCTCCTCCTCTTCTTTCTGATGTGGCTCCTCTCTCTCCTCTGTCCACTGTAGACCTTCTCTCTCCATCTCCACCTCTGTTTTCTCCTCTTCCTGCTCCTCCTCCACCTCTCTTTTCTCCTCCTCCTGCTCCTCCCCCACCTCCTCTCCCTCTGCCACCTTGTCTTCCTGCTCCTCCTGCTCCTCCCCCTCCTCCTCAGCCATGGTGACGTCTGGAGGAAGAGAACAGAGTGTAAACACAGTCACCAAGCTAAAACAGCGCTTTTACTCTGAATCCCAGCAAACAGAGATTCAACACACTAATGAAACATCATACTGTCATTACAAATTCATGCTAAAACGCTGCTTGAAGTAGCAAGTCCAGTAGTAGGTTTTCCTGCAGTTTAACCATCAGAGAATTACATTCAGTTTAATATAATGTCATTAACTGTACAGCTGCCCCGTAAAATATTCATGTTTTGCATATTATGTGTTACATCATGTTGATACTGACCCACAGCGGCTGCAGCCTCCCTCTCTGCTGCTGTGTGCTGCTGGGGGCTCGGCATGGAGCGGCTACAGAGGAGGCTAGCAGGACCAGGACTAACAGGACCGGGACCAGGGCTGACATTGGTCCGCACAGGGCTAGCAGGACCAGAACCAGGGCTAGCAAGACATGGACCAACATCGGTCTGCACAGGGCTAGCAGGACCAGGACCAGGGCTAGCGAGACCAAGACTAGCATCTGTCTGCACAGGGCTAGCAGGACCAGGACCAGGACCAACATCGGTCTGCACAGGGCTAGCAAGACCAGGACCAGGGCTAGCCTCAGACCGCACAGTGCTAGCAGGAGTCCAACTAGCATGCACAGGACTAGCCTGGATATGGCCTGAATGCATAGGGCTACCGACTGGACTAGCAACTGGGCTAGTGTGCACGGAGCTAGCTTGATGAACATGGGAGGGGCTTGTCTGAGGAAGGATAGCCTGACTGGAGCAGATATGTGTGGGGACAGAGTGTGTGGGGCTAGCAGGCATTTCACTAGTGTGGCTAATGCTAGGCACCGCAGCGCTACCCTGAGTGAGACTAGAATGGATAGGGCTAGCATGGCTAGGGCTAGCCTGAGTGGAAGTAGCATCAACGGGGCTAGCTGAACTTTCATGGAAGGGGCTTGCCAAGACAGTGCATTCCTGGGTTTCACTAACAGAGCTGAACTGGATTAGCCGAGGACTAGCCAGCATCTGGCTAGCCTGGCTCAGACCGGCCGTGCTGGGGCTAACAGTAGAGGAGTCATCAGGCAGGGGACTGGCGGGTGTTAGGCTAGTGTGGCTAAGGCTGTCTGGAGGCTTCACTGGACTGGGCGGCACAGAGTTCTGGAACGTGGAACTAGCCACCGTTTCCCCAGCAGGACTCGGACTCGCCGCAGTGGAGCTCAGCTGTGCCTCAGTAAGGCCAGAATGGGTTTCGCTGATGGGAGCTGGGCTACGATCAGGGCTACGAGTTGGGCTACGAGACGTTTCACTGGCCTGAGCTGGACTATGTGTAGGGCTAACACAGGCTAAGCTAGCATGTGCAGGGCTGCTGTGTGTTGTGCTAGCTAGCGAGGGCGTTTGTGTTTGGACTGGACTAGAATGGGTGGGACTAAGAGTGGTGTGGATGTGAACAGGACTAGCATGACCAGCAGGACTAGACCTAGGTGGACTGTGGATGACGCTAGCATCAGTTATGCTAGCATGGGTAGGGCTTGTTTGGCCAGTATGGTCTTGGGTAACAGGGCTCAAACTGTGGCTAGTAGACCTATGGATTGGGCTAGCAGTCAGCCTACAGTGAAGGGGACTAAAGCTAGATGGCATGGACATGGTGCTAGTCTGTGCTTGAATAGCATGTAAAGGACTGCAGCTAGCTCGAGCATGCATGGAGCCAACACTAGTCAGACTGCAGCTATCGTTAGCCTCTGTGTGGACTGGACTAGCACAAGTGGGGCTAGTATGAAGTGGGCTAGCATGAGTGGAATTAACTTGAATGGGACTAACTTGTGTTTGGTGAGAATGACTTGGACTGTATACAGCTACCTCCTTCTCCTCATCCTGAGTTGAGTTGGGGTGGATGGGGCTACCCAGTAGCTGTGAGGGGCTAACCAGTAGATGTGAGGGGCTAGCTGGTAGATGTGAGGGGCTAGCCGGTAGCGGTGAGGGGCTAGCCGGTAGATGTGAGGGGCTAACCCGTAGCTGTGAGGGGCTAGCCGGTAGCTGTGAGGGGCTAGCCGGTAGCATTAAGGGACTAGCCGGTAGCTGTGAGGGGCTAGCCGGTAGATGTGAGGGGCTAGTGGGTAGCTGTGAAGGGCTAGCCGGTAGCTGTGCGGGGCTAGCCGGTAGCTGTGAGGGGCTAGCCAGCAGCGTTAAGGGACTAGCCGGTAGATGTGAGGGACTATCCGGTAGCTGTGAGGGGCTATCCGGTAGATGTGAGGGGCTAGCCGGTAGCTGTGAGGGGCTAGCCGGCAGCGTTAAGGGACTAGCCGGTAGCTGTGAGGGGCTATCCGGTAGCTGTGAGGGGCTATCCGGTAGATGTGAGGGGCTAGCTGGTAGCTGTGAGGGGCTAGCTGGTAGATGTGAGGGGCTAGCTGGTAGATGTGAGGGGCTAGCCGGTAGCTGTGAGGGGCTAGCCGGTAGCGGTGAGGGGCTAGCCGGTAGCGGTGAGGGACTAGATGGTAGCTGTGAGGAGCTAGCCGGTAGATGTGAGGGGCTAGCCGGTAGCGGTGAGGAACTAGCCAGTAGGGGTGAGGGACTAGCCGGTAGCGGTGAAGGGCTAACCTGAACAGGTAAAGGGCTGATACGGGCAGGGCTACTCTCTATTGGCATTGGGCTAGCACAGGCTTGAGGAGAACTGTTATGAGTCGGGCTAGCAGGCATTTCACTGGCATGTGTGGGGCTAGCACTAGTTGGGCTAGCTTGGATATGTATGGGGCTAGCATTTGCTTCTATGCAGCGTGAGGGGCTGTCCTGACAAGAGTTTTGATGAATGGGGCTAGCTGGGGGGAGAATTCCCATTTTACTAGCATGAGTTGGGCTAGCTAGGCTAGTGTGTTCCACTGAAGTGCTAACGTCAACAAGGCTTTCTGGTGTGGGCGTGGCAGGGGGGCTAGCGTGTACAGGGCCTAGCGTGCTACTCTGAACGGGACTGTCCTGGTCCGGGAGTCGGCTAGCTGTGCAATGGCTAGCTGGGGGGGTTGTGGACAGGTCAGGGGTGTGGCTAAGACAGGCAGGGCTGTTCTCCAGTGTTTGGCCGTCATGGCTAGGACTAAGCTGCATCGGGCTAAGCTCTATAGTACTACTGTGTGTGATGCATTGCTGTGTGGCTCTTAGCCGTGTAGGGCTAGCAGGCTGAACAGGAAGCGGGCGAAGAGGGGTAGGTCTAACAGGCCGTGTAGACTGGGCCTGTGCTGGGCTAGCAGGCTGTGACAGACTCCACTGGGTGTGTCCAAGTGGGGAGCGGCAGGGGCTACATGGAGCTGAACTGGGCCTCACAGAGGCGTGGCTTCTTGTCGTCTGGGGAGGCCTACGGTCGGCTGGAGAGAGGCCTCCCTGGTCCAGTGTAGAAATGTCCTGTGTAGGGCTAGCAGGTGGCTGAGCAGGGCTTTCCTGGTCCAGTGTAGGTTCAGCATCCTGTGCAGGACTGTGTGGAGGAGATGAGCAGGTGACTCCAGCAGGACTGCATGGAGAAAGACTACGCTGACTCTGTGGGGAGCTGAGCTGAGGCTGTGTGGTGAGGACAGGGGTAGGACTACAAGCTGTAGGACTGTGTGGTGCAGGACTGAGCTGCAGCCCTGCAGGGCCTAGCTCGGCCCGGGAGGGGCCTGGTTCGGCCTGGGCGGGGCTGGGCGGTGGAGGGCTATGGGGAGACTGTGTAGGGCTACAAGGCATGGGGCCGCGCTGCGTAGGGCTTTGCTGAGGCTCTGTAGGCCTAAGCTGGTCTTCTGAGAGGTTTGGGGCGGGGCTAGACGGGGTGTGGGCGGGACTGTCGCAGACCTGCAAGGGGTGATGTGTCTCCAGTATAGAGCTGCCTTGGCTAGAGTGGTGCAGAGCCTGCGATGAGGGGACATGGGCAGGGCTGTGAGGCGTAGGGCTTTGTTGGAGCTCTGTACAACTGAGGGGAGACGGTGGAGGGCTTTGTGGTCGCTCTGTAGTCAAAACTTCTGTAGACAAAACTTCTGTAGACAAAACTTGGGTAGACAAAACTTGGGTAGGACTTTGTGGTGTAGGACTTTGTGGTGTAGGGCTTTGTGGTGTAGGACTTTGTGGTGTAGGACTTTGTGGTGTAGGACTTTGTTGGAGCTGTGGAGGGGGTGTAGGACTTTGTTGGAGCTGTGGAGGGGGTGTAGGGCTTTGCGGCGGTGGGGTGCTGACAGCCTGCTGGGTAGGACTCCTTGCTGGCTCTGAACAGTCGAGCGGGATCGGGCTGCGAGGAGGAGGAGGACTAACGGGCAGAGCCTCTGTGTGACTCGAGAGCAGTTTGTGTGAAAGGTGGAGGGGCGGGGCCTGTGTGGGGCTGAGGGGCGGGGCCTGTGTGGGGCTGAGGGGCGGGGCCTGTGTGGGGCTGAGGGGCAGGGCCTGTGTGGGGCTGAGGGGCGGGGCCTGTGTGGGGCTGAGGGGCAGGGCCTGTGTGGGGCTGAGGGGCGGGGCCTGTGTGGGGCTGAGGGGCGGGGCCTGTGTGAGGCTGCGGGGCGGGGCCTGTGTGGGGCTGAGGGGTGGGGCCTGTGTGGGGCTGTGTGTGATTGGACTGTGCGGCGTTGGCTCCTCCTCCTGAGGCCGGCAGGCGGAGCAGACGTAGCCATCAGACCCCGCCCCGCCCCCTCCCGCCTGGACAACACACTCCGCATGGACACACCTGAAACACACACACACATACAGTGGTTAAACACATAAAACAGGTCTTTTGTGACTTTTGTGACTTTTGTTTCCAAGCCCTGGTTGGCTTGTGATTGGTCAGTTTGAACCTAAACAAACCAATACAAAAATAGCAGCTGGAGGATCACAGTCTCAGTCTGTGTGTGTGTCTGTGTGTGTGTCTGTGTGTGTGTACCTATAGCAGCAGACACAGGTCAGGCAGTCCTGTGGTGAGGAGGGGTCAGGGGCGTGGCCACAGAGCGGGCAGGGCAGGGCGGGGTCACATGACTCACACAGAGACGGGTGATTGGCCCACTGGCCTGATGACCTCACACCGCACCGGCTGCACACTCTGCAGTTCTGGACGAGAGACAGAGAGACAGAGAGAGAGAGAGAGACAGAAAGACAGAGAGAGAGAGAGAGAGAGAGAGATGTAAAATCAGATACACACACACACACACACACAGTAGTTGTTGTATAGCCAATATACACATATGCATATAGGTACACACACTGCAGTTCAGATAAAGAGAGAGAGGTTTTATAACACACACACACACACACACACACACACACACACACACACACAGAGTAGACAAGTTCTGGTCGACAGGTTCAGCCAAAGTGCAGTGTGTGTGTGTGTGTGTAAGAGTGTGTGTGTTGTCTCACCTTACAGCTCCAGCCCGTGCTGGGTGTGTGTTCCAGAGCCGGTGTGAGGCAGTGTGTGTGGTAGGCTTTATCACAGCGCTCACACACCAGCAGCACACTGTCATCCCCTCGCAACCTGACACACACACACACACACACAGAGGGAGAGAGCACAGGTTAGTATTGTAGTTTTACAGGGAAAGGTTCAGTCTTCATTTCTCCAAGAGTCGACTACAAATCCCAACACTGAAGACAGAAACATCAGCCGTCTTTCTTTATCTTAACCTCTGGTTTGTCAAATATTCCTTTTTCTCCAACACGGCTTCCCGGACGTTTCCAAACTTATCAAAACCTGGAAATTACCAAAATATTTTTCCAGACATTTCCAGACTTTCAGACCTGGAGGAACCTTAAAGTTCTTAACACTGCTGCCAATGGAGAGAAGGGGGAGGAGCCATGTTGGAGAAAAGGTCCAGTGACATCACACTTCACCGTGTGTGTGTGTGTGTGTGTGTTACCTGCAGCTCTGACACACTCTACACTGAGGACACTGCCAGCCGGTCCGGCACAGGGGGGAGGGGTCCAGGGGTGGGTCCAGGCAGCTGCCATGGTAACGGTTACCACAGCAACAACACATCAACTGAGCGCTGACATCACCGACAACCGAACACAACACACACACAGCGGAAACTGGAGAGAGAGAGAGTTTTAGAGTCAAAGTCCTGGTGTGTGTGTGTGCGTGCGCGTACCTGTGTGTGTGTGTGTGTGTGTGTGTACCTGTGTGTGTGTGTCTGGTGCAGAGTGTGTGTCTCTGGTTCCAGTCCTGGTGCGTTCCGGCGGCGGCGGCGCAGGGGAAGTGGTAGCTCCGCCCACAGCCCGTCTCCCGGCAACGCAGCGACGCTCCCAGACGACGACAGAACACACACACCTGGACGGGCGAGAGGGGGCGGGGCTTAGACTGACGCTGCCTTCAGGTCACACGGGAATAATGAACGACTCGACGCTTCAAACCAACAAAACGTTCAAACCGGTTTAAAGCCGGATCTGCGTTCTTTACCAAATATGGTCGACACACCTGAACTGTACTGCATCACTGAGTCTGACCAGATATGGTGGAACTGACCTGTGTGCTTCCTGAGTCGATGGCTTTGTCGACGTAGAGCAGCGATTGGCCCTCGCCGCGACACACACCCTCCGACCAGGCTGCACACTGCAGGTGAGCACAGCACTGACCTGCACACACACACACACACACACACACAGTGAGTAAGAAACACCTGCTGAAAGGACAGACTGACATGTTCAGACTAACAGATGGATACAGATGAGGAAGGAAGAAAGGAAGGGAGGAAGGAAGGAAGGAAGGAGGGAGGGAGGGAGGGAAGAAAGGAAGGAGGGAAGGAAGGAGTGAGGGAGGGAGGGAGGGAGGGAGGGGTACCTGTGGGGTCGAACAGTGATTGGACGTTGATGTCATGTGGAAGGCCGACGGCTCCCAGCTGCTCCACGAACTCTGAGGAAGACTGCTCCTCTGGAAGATCAATACACTGATTAACTGACTGACTGACTGATTAACTGACTGATTAACTGACGACTCATTTTTTAACTGGTGTTAATGGAGGATAACTTTAAACGACATAAAAATCCAAATAACAGCATGTAAACTGACACACACACACACACACACACACACCTGTCCTGCTGTTAAATCAATATCACACACTGTCCATTACAATCAAATGTAATCCTATATAATATAATAATAAGTGTGTATCAGTGTAAAGAGCAGTACTCACCACACTGTTCTGGGCTGCTGCACCTACACACACACACACACACACACACACACACACACACGATTGATAGATTAATTGATTGATTGATTGATAGCTGAAGCATTCGTTTTTCTCTTATTTCAATTCATTACAAAACAATAATACTGACAAACACCATGAAGCACACAATCAAATATAATACAATACTATACTGTTCATTATCATAGCATGTATAATACTGTCTTACTGAACTATAACATATTAATATAAAACATGTAGTACACAATGTAGGAGAGAGACAGAGCGAGAGAGACAGAGAGGTAGAGAGAGAGACAGAGCGAGAGAGAGACAGAGAAAGAGAGAGAGAGACAGAGAAAGAGAGAGAGACAGAGAAAGAGAGACAGAGCGAGAGACAGAGAAAGAGACAGAGAAAGAGAGAGACAGAGAAAGAGAGACAGAGCGAGAGAGAGACAGAGAAAGAGAGAGACAGAGAAAGAGAGAGAGACAGAGCGAGAGACAGAGAAAGAGAGAGAGACAGAGCGAGAGAGACAGAGAAAGAGAGAGAGACAGAGAAAGAGAGAGACAGAGAGGTAGAGAGAGAGACAGTGAGGTAGAGAAAGAGAGAGAGACAGAGAAAGAGACAGAGTGAGAGAGACAGAGAAAGAGAGAGACAGAGAAAGAGAGAGACAGAGCGAGAGATACAGAGAAAGAGAGAGAGACAGAGAAAGAGAGAGACAGAGAGGTAGAGAGAGACAGTGAGGTAGAGAGAAAGAGAGAGAGACAGAGTGAGAGAGACAGAGCGAGAGAGACAGAGAGGTAGAGAGAAACAGAGCGAGAGACAGAGAAAGAGAGAGAGAGAGAAAGAGAGAGAGACAGAGCGAGAGAGACAGAGGTAGAGAGAGAGACAGAGAAAGAGAGAGAGGTAGAGAGAGACCCAGCACTTATCTCTCTCTCTGTCTCTCTCTCTCTGTCTCTCTCTCTCAAAAGGTTCCTTGTTTAGGAAGAGCCAAACAGGAAGTGATGTCGTACGTGGGCGGGGCCTGTGTGTGGTCGTGGAAGTCGTTGTCTCGGTCGGAGGAGGCGCGGCGCTGCAGGATGTGGAGGGGGATGTAGCCTGGGGTCGGGCCGAACACCACCAGACGACCCTGACCCAGGGGGGGGGCGTCGCCACGGTAACAGAAGGCACACTGCTTCAGACTGGAGGAGAGAGAGAGACAGAGAGGGAGAGAGAGAGAGAGAGAGGGAGAGAGAGAGACAGAGAGAGGGAGAGAGAGAGAGACAGAGAGGGAGAGAGAGAGAGACAGAGAGAGAGAGAGAGCGAGAGGGAGAGAGAGAGACAGAGAGAGAGAGACAGAGAGAGGGAGAGAGAGAGAGACAGAGAGGGAGAGAGAGAGAGACAGAGAGGGAGAGAGAGAGAGACAGAGAGGGAGAGAGAGAGAGACAGAGAGAGAGAGAGAGAGAGCGAGAGGGAGAGAGAGAGAGAGAGACAGAAAGAGAGAGAGAGAGCGAGTGAGACAGAGAGAGAGAGAGAGAGAGAGAGAGAGAGAGAGAGAGAGAGAGAGAGACAGAGAGGTTAGTACAGGGTCAAACATCAATAACATCAAATTCCAGACTTTTCCAGGTCTTGTTTGGTGAGATCAAAGACTCCAAATGGTCAGTTTTGTGGTCAGAGCCTGATGGTGAAATCCTTAGAATAGAATAGAATAGAATAGAATAGAATAGAATAGAATAGAAGAGCTTATTTTCCTGGAAGAGAACAGTCAGCTGCAGTTGACAGACAAACCAGCACAAGTTAAACAGTGTTGGGCGATATCCAAAATTTAATATTGTGATACTGTCCTGCCAAAAAATACTGTCCGGCGATACACGATATTATCGCCATTCGGTGGCGGAGGGGTGGGGGTCTTTTTTTTTTTTCTTTTTTTTTTTATTACATCAAATTTCTAGCCTATTAATAAAATGTATTATTAGTAAATATTCAATATCACACAATATAAAACTCAAAATCAAGTACTTTCAAGGCCGACCGTTCACTTTCAAAGACTTTTTATTTCATTTTTCTCAGATCCACAAACTTTCAAGGTCTGTGGAAACTCTGGATTCACTCAGATTAATAAAAGTGATTCTGGAGCAGTGTGGAGGTTCTACGCTTCAAACACCACAGAAGAAGTGCGTCTGACTACATGAGTTCTAAGCTCGGGATAGCAAAGTTAATCAATAAATCAATCAATCAATCAATCAATCAATCATGCTTTTCCTGAACCAGCTTCCTGTCATCATGCTTCTGGCTCTAATAACCTTGAAAAATTCACCAGCCGCCATCTGACTGGTGGCTGATGGGAGTTTCCCAGCATGCACCTGGACCAGCGCGGCCGAGCCACAGAGCATCATGGGAGAACAAAGTGGTTTGTAGGAAGGGTTTTTCTACTTTCATCTCTCCCTCCCTCCATCCTCCCTTTCATCTTCCCTCTAAAGCTTCACACACACACACACACACACACACACACACACACACACACACACACACAGCGAGAAGCTTAGTGAAGCGTGTAGAGCCATTTCTCCTCCTCCAGATACACTCCGCTCTTGCTCCCTATCCGTACACACACACACACACATACACACACACACACACACACACAGCATGCTTATCTTTTGCACTAATTCTCCCATTCTCCACTCTTCTTCCCTTCTATTTTCTCCCTCTCTCACACAGACTAATAATAACGACAATATTAATAATGAAGAAGAAGAATTATCTCCTGCTGCTACTTGAGAAGCTTTGTTTGTATTACAGAGACAGCAGCAGTAATGTCATTCTAATAAAACTGTATTTGTACAGCAGTAATATTACTACAACTATATAAACTAGTGATGGGACAAAATATCGAAATTCACTTTATCACAATATAAAAACATGTCAGTCCGTGTCAGGAACATGAATGGTGATATCAGCTCCATGTTATTCTGCTGTCAGGAACATGAATGGTGATATCAGCTCCATGTTATTCTGCTGTCAGGAACATGAATGGTGATATCAGCTCCATGTTATTCTGCTGTCAGGAACATGAATGGTGATATCAGCTCCATGTTATTCTGCTGTCAGGAACATGAATGGTGATATCAGCTCCATGTTATTCTGCTGTAGTAATCACTAATGAGACTCTCCATCCTTATTTTACTCGATTTAACTGCTGCCTTTGATACCATCGATCACGCCATTTTACTTGACAGGTTGCATAACTGGGTTGGCATTTCTGGTACAGCTTTAAACTGGTTTCATTCTTATTTGACTAATAGATATTTTAATGTTTGTATTAGGGGCGTCACGATTTCGATTCTAAATCGAAAATCGATCGAAATGAGCGTTCGATTTCGACCTTCGAAATCACAAGCAGGTTCAGGTTTCTCTCCACCCCTGCCTACTTGCACGCGTCTGAAGAAAAAAATAAAAATAAAAAATTTCAATGACGACACAGCGTAGCTGCTAGAGAGCGCCCGTTCTATATTTCACTATAGCACCCAAGAGCGCCCGTCATTTTTAAATCGTTGAAAATGTACCAAAAACTGAAAATCAAGTTATCAGCTTTGTTTTATACTTCAAGTTGTCATCGATGAACCGGAACCGGATAATACTGTATATCTGGTGACACTGAGACGTTCGATGTTCCCCGGGTTTAGTCGTCCTCCAGCGGTAAAAATGTCTTCGCCGGCTAAGCGTCACGCTTTTAAAACCTTCTGGAAACTGTCAGATTGCTGTGAGACAGAACCTGACCCACCGTGTGTAGTGGAAAGTTACGAAGACGTTGTGAGTCGAAGTCTTTTGATGGAAATCTCTTGTTCTCGCTCAATAAAACAAGACACAAGGTCACCTTCACTAAACAGCGGGACCTACCTGGCTCTCCCCGCCGGAGACGGACGCTGTTTTCCGGGAGGCGGAGCGCCAAAGAGTCGGTAGGAGGACCGGCCGGGTCGCCACGACTTTTATCCATATAAGTTTGGTGACTTTTTCCATATTTGTTTGGCGACTATTATTGTCTGATCTTATTACTGTGTGGGCTGAAGCGCTGGAGGTTTTGTATGGATTCTGAAAGCTTATCGTTAGCCAAGATAGGAAGGATCTGTTTTGTTGTCATACTGTGAATGTTGACACTTCAGTAAGGAGACGCCCTGCATCGTCTTGCCATGTATTTGGTACCAAATTAAAGGGAAAGTTGTGGGTTTTTTTAAATGGAAAAACTTTGGAAAACACCATATGGCCTTAGTGTGGTACATTCCAAAAAAAATATGGCAGTTATATCACACTTGATACCATCTTTTTAAAGAAGAATTTGAAAATGTAAATGACAGTTGTCAGGGCATAAAACCAATGATCTGTTGATCTTTACGAATCAAGACTCGATAGTCTAACAATGCCGTCAGTGCTGAAAAAAAAAAGTTTAAATCGAAAATCGAATCGAATCGTGGATTTGGAGAATCGTGACACCCCTAGTTTGTATCAATAATCACGCGTCCTCCTCGGCTCCCCTGCTGTGTGGAGTCCCTCAGGGGTCGGTCTTCTCATTATACATGCTTCCTCTGGGTCATTTGTTCAGCCGCTTTCAAGACGTGTCATATCACTGCTATGCCGATGATACACAGATCTATTTCTCTGCCAAACCCAATAACCTGAATCAACTGTCCTCCCTCCATGACTGCTTAGCCGCCACCAAAGGTCGGATGTCTCGTAATTTCCTCCACCTAAACCCTGACAAAACAGAAGTTCTTTTAATTGGACCTGATAACTTTGCCACTGCAGTTGATCAGTTTATTGGTCCATTTCACTCATATCACAAATATCAATTCTACCGCTAAGAATCCTGGTATCATCTTTGACCAGTATATGACTTTTGACCATCATGTTACTAAGCTCGTCCAGTCCTGTTTTCTTCAGCTAAGAAATATTGCAAAAATCAGATGTATCTTGTCTTCTACGGATCTCAAACTATTAATTCACACTTTCATTTTCTCCCGTCTAGATTATTGCAATTCCCTCTACTCGTGCCTCAGTCAAGCTGCTCGAAATCATTATTAACTAGAACTAGCCGTAGGTCTCATATTACCCCTGTTCTTGCATCCCTCCACTGGCTTCCCGTAAAATACAGAATAAACTACAAGATCCTGTTGATAACATATAAGGCCCCGCGTGACCTCGCCCCCGGTTACATTTCTGATCTCCTCGTTCCTCATTCCACTTCTCGACCGCTTCGTTCCTCAAATCTCGGCCTTTTATCCGTCCCCCGCTCCAACTGCAAGACAAAAGGTGACCGCGCCTTTGCAGTTTTAGCCCCAGCCCTCTGGAGTCAACTTCCCCAATCTGTCAGATTTGCTGAATCTTTGGACTGTTTTAAGCAGCTTCTAAAAACCAGGCAAGCCTTTTTACAGATCTCTATCCCTGTCGTATGTTTTTGTTTGTTTTATTTTGGTCTGTTTCTCATTGTGTTGTATTTTATATTGTAATTCATTTTGCTTTATTTATTTATTCGTTTATATTTTTTGTGTGTGTGTGAAGCACTTTGTAACTGTGTGTTTTAAAAAGTGCTATATAAATAAAGCCTTACTTACTCTTCACCATCACAGTTTCACAAGCTCTCCATCCACATTATATTATTGTCACTTTGTATCAGAGGTGGGGACTCGAGTCACATGACCTGGACTCGATTGACATGATTTGGACTCGATTGACATGACTTGGATTCGAGTCACATGATTAGGAATTGAGTAACATGACTTGGACTCGAGTCACATGATTTGGACACAATTTACATGACTTTGATTCGAGCGACATGGCCTGGACTGCAGTCACATGGCCTGGACTCGAGTCACATGACCTGGACTCGAGTCACATGACCTGGACTCGAGTCACATGGCCTAGAATAGAGTCACATGACTTGTATTCGAGTCACAATATTTGGACTCGATTGACATGACTTGGATTGCAGTCACATGATTAGGACTCGAGTCACATGACCTGGGCTCGAGTCACATAATTTGGACTCGATTGACATGACTTGGATTTGAGCCACATGATTAGGACTTAAGTGACATGACTTGGACTCGAGTCACATGGCTTGGACTCGAGTCACAGTTTTAGTACTTTGAGACTCGACTTGACGCATGAAGAGAAGACTCGAGAAGTCTCAAGTCTAAATGTAGAACAGCAAGTCAAGTCAGAACAAATCAAGAGTGACTTGGGACTCGAGCAAAGTTGACTTGGTCACACCTCTGCTTTGTAATGACATTTTAAAATTGTCGTTTACATTCTAGCAGCCAATGGCATCGCTGGAAAGAGTTCCGACAACTGTGGAAACTAAAATCGTGACTCACACCGTCATTTTCTGTCCAGTGCCACAGATGAAGTGGGCAACCTGGAACAGCAACTTATTGACCAACTTATTGACCAACTTATTGTCCAACACAATCCAAGGAGGTGAGGAACTAAGAGAGCGACGATGGCTTAAACATTTCCTCCTTTTTGCAGTGAGAGTGAATTATTTTTGGCGAGTGTAAACGCTTTAGCACCAATCACAGTTCAGACAGCTATAAACACTGATCAACAAACCAACCAATCAGAGACAAGCAGACAGAGAGAAAACACTAAGCAAAGAGAAACACCAAAAAACTCATCATCTCATCAGTTTCTTTGTTATTGATCAGTTATTGGAATGTGATCTGTCGTTGATAGTTCGGTTAGCAAACAGCAGAATAAGACAGAAGCACAACAAACACAACAGTCTAGCCAATTACCACTTTCCCGCCCCTCCGTCCCTCCCATCCAATCAAACTGCCTCTCTCTCCCTAACTGATCTCCCATTGGTTTACACTTTTGAATGATCCCTCGCTGCCATACTTGCCAACCCTCCCGATTTTCCCGGGAGACTCCTGATTTTCACTGCCCTCTCCCGGTTTCCTCCCGGGGTCACAATTCTCCCGTATTTCTCCCGATTTATGACAAATTTTCACACCTTTTTTTCCTTTTCGTTATCACAACCTGTTTCTGGCACTGTACAGCGTGTATAAGCCCTACGACTCTACTTTAATTCTACTGTTTCCACCGGGACAGCAATACAGCGACACCAAATGTCTGGTTTCCATGGCATGCACGCGAAGAGAGCTGCTCGCCTCGTCCTCCTCAGCGAGTGACTGTCTTCTTGACGGAGAGAGAAACGGAGAGTTCGAAGAGAAAGAAATACTCGTCCTGGAAAGAAGAATTCCCGTTTCTTACGGAAAGCTTTAAAGGAAAGGGGCATGCGTTTTGTAAAATCTGCCGCGTCGATTTTTCCATCGAGCGTGGGGGTCGCACCGACGTGAATCACCATCGAGAGGCTGAGAAACAGAAGAAGAAGATGACAGTGCACCAGGGCCAGCAACGCATCGTAGGCCTGCTTGGTAAAGGGAGACCTGATGCAGTCGTATATGCTGAGACCAAGATGGCATGTTAGTGGCCAAACAGAACATCCCCTTCACCTTCACTGATGAAATAAGTATTTAACATAAAAAAGCTGTTGCAGTGTAATTATTATTTTGTTATTTCATTCTTTAGAAGTCACCAGAATGCAGGAAACAAAGTCTCTGCAACTCTCAATTTTTCAACTCCTCCCCATTTTTGAGGTCTCAAGGTTGGCAAGTGTGCTCGCTGCGTTATGTCCCGCCCCAACATCCTGTTTCAACAGGAAATACATCACATTAAGAAAGACAGAAGCTCTCAAAATGCCGTTTCACTGTGACTTTAAAGATGTGAAACACCAGACAGAGCGTCCTGCTGACTCAGCGGTCTGAGGCTCGACCCACGTAAACATGGTAAACAGGCCCAGGACCTTTGTCTCGTCGCCCCCTCTCTGTCCCATCTGTCCTGTCTCTCTCTACTGCGACTGTCCAATAAAGCAGAAAATGCCAACAAAAGCATAATAAAAAACAAAAAAAACACACATTCACTCTCTCTCTCTCTCACCGTTTCTTGGTGTGTCCCAGGCTGGGGGCGGGCGAGCCTCCGGAGTCCTCCAACAGCGAGCGCTGGAACAGAGGGGACAGAGAGTCGTCGTCTTCCCCGGGACTGAAGCCCAGTCTGGGACTGGGACAGGGACTCGGGTCGGGACTGGGGCTGACTCCGCCCCCTGTAGTCTCCATAGGCACGGGGCTAAGACTGCAGTTCACTTCCACCAGGCCAGGGGCGGGGCTGGGGCCGGGGCCGGGGCTGGGGGCGGGGCCAGGGCTGGGGGCGTCTTCCTCCCCAGGATCAGGAGCTGGTCCGGGGCTGGAGGCCGGGCTGTGGACCGGGGATGAAGGGGCGGGGCTAACTCTGTCTTCTTCCCCAGGATTGGAAGCCGTTCTGGGGCTGGGAGTCGGCTGAGCATCCCCAAGGAGTGGGCTAGGAACCGGGCTAGGAACCGGGCTAGGAACCGGGCTAGGAACCGGGCTAGGAACCGGGCTAGGAACCGGGCTAGGAGCCGGGCTAGGAACCGAGCTAGGAGCCGGGCTGGAGGCGGGGGCGGGGCCTGGGGGTGTCGGACCGGCGCTGGTTCCGTTTGGTTCCTCAGTACTGACAGCTGGTTCAGGGCTGGGGACGGGGATTGGGGGGGCAGTGTGGGTGGGACCGGGATCCGGGTCTGGTTCTGGACTGAGCCGGTCCTGGCTGGGGTCGGGGTCAGGGTCAGGTTCAGGTTCTGGTTCTGGGTTTGGGTTGGATTTTCTTCTGGAAGCTGACCGACGTCGTCCCACCGCCTTCACCTCCTTCACCTCCTTCACCTCCTTCACCTCCTTCACCTCTGTGGAGACACACAGACACAGAGAGAGAAAATGAACGAACGGACAAATGAACAAACCAAGAAACAAAAGAATCAGGTTCAGTGAGAAGGAGGCGAGGAGGCGAGGAGGAAAGGAGGCGAGGAGGCGAGGAGGAAAGGAGGCGAGGAGGCAAGGAGGCGAGGAGGAAAGGAGTCGTGGTGAAGCATCATGTGTCTGTCTGGACAGCTGAAGTGGAGCAGCGTGTCATTAAAACAGAGCAGCTGTGTCATCATGGCCGTGCTGCAGAGACAGAGCCCAGTCAGCCAGTCAACCAGTCAGCCAGTCAGCCAGTCAGCCAGTCAACCAGTCAGTCAGTCAGCAGTCAGCCAGTCAACCAGTCAGCCCAGTCAACCAGTCAGCCAGTCAGCCAGTCAGCAGTCAGTCAGTCAGTCAGTCAGTCAGTCAGTCAGCCAGTCAACCAGTCAGCAGTCAGTCAGTCAGTCAACCAGTCAGCAGTCAGTCAGTCAGTCAGTCAGCCAGTCAACCAGTCAGCAGTCAGTCAGTCAGTCAGCCAGTCAACCAGTCAGCAGTCAGTCAGTCAGCCAGTCAGCCAGTCAGCCAGTCAGCCAGTCAGCCAGTCAGCCCAGTCAACCAGTCAGCCAGTCAACCAGTCAGCCCAGTCAGCCAGTCAGCCAGTCAGCCAGTCAGCCAGTCAGCCAGTCAACCAGTCAGCAGTCAGTCAGTCAGCCAGTCAGCCCAGTCAGCCAGTCAGCCAGTCAGCCCAGTCAACCAGTCAGCCAGTCAACCAGTCAGCCCAGTCAGCCCAGTCAGCCAGTCAGCCAGTCAGTCAGTCAGCAGTCAGCCAGTCAGCCAGTCAACCAGTCAGCCAGTCAGCCAGTCAACCAGTCAGCCAGTCAACCAGTCAGCCAGTCAGCCAGTCAGCCAGTCAGCAGTCAGTCAGTCAGTCAGCCAGTCAACCAGTCAGCAGTCAGTCAGTCAGCCAGTCAGCCCAGTCAGCCAGTCAGCCCAGTCAGCCAGTCAGCCAGTCAGCCCAGTCAGCCAGTCAGCCCAGTCAGCCAGTCAGCCAGTCAGTCAGTCAGTCAGTCAGTCAGCCAGTCAACCAGTCAGCCCAGTCAGCCAGTCAGCCCAGTCAGCCAGTCAGCCCAGTCAACCAGTCAGCCAGTCAGCCAACCAGTCAGCCCAGTCAGCCCAGTCAGCCAGTCAGTCAGTCAGCAGTCAGCCAGTCAGCCAGTCAGCCAGTCAGCCAGTCAACCAGTCAGCCAGTCAACCAGTCAGCCCAGTCAGCCCAGTCAACCAGTCAGCCAGTCAGCCCAGTCAACCAGTCAGCCAGTCAGCCCAGTCAACCAGTCAGCCAGTCAGCCAGTCAGCCCAGTCAGCCAGTCAGCCAGTCAGCCAGTCAACCAGTCAGCCAGTCAGCCAGTCAGCCCAGTCAACCAGTCAGCCAGTCAGCCAGTCAACCAGTCAGCCAGTCAGCCAGTCAGCCAGCCAGTCAGCCAGTCAGCCAGTCAGCCCAGTCAGCAGTCAGTCAGTCAGCCAGTCAACCAGTCAGCCAGTCAACCAGTCAGCCAGTCAACCAGTCAGCCAGTCAGCCCAGTCAGCAGTCAGTCAGTCAGCCAGTCAGCAGTCAGCAGTCAGTCAGTCAGCCAGTCAGCAGTCAGCAGTCAGTCAGTCAGCCAGTCAACCAGTCAAGCAGTCAGCCAGTCAACCAGTCAACCAGTCAGCCCAGTCAACCAGTCAGCCAGTCAGCCAGTCAGCAGTCAGTCAGTCAGTCAGTCAGTCAGTCAGCCAGTCAACCAGTCAGCAGTCAGTCAGTCAGTCAACCAGTCAGCAGTCAGTCAGTCAGTCAGTCAGCCAGTCAACCAGTCAGCAGTCAGTCAGTCAGTCAGCCAGTCAACCAGTCAGCAGTCAGTCAGTCAGCCAGTCAGCCAGTCAGCCCAGTCAGCCAGTCAGCCAGTCAGCCCAGTCAACCAGTCAGCCAGTCAGCCAGTCAACCAGTCAGCCCAGTCAGCCCAGTCAGCCAGTCAGCCAGTCAGTCAGTCAGCAGTCAGCCAGTCAGCCAGTCAGCCAGTCAGCCAGTCAACCAGTCAGCCAGTCAGCCAGTCAACCAGTCAGCCAGTCAGCCAGTCAACCAGTCAGCCAGTCAGCCAGTCAGCCAGTCAGCAGTCAGTCAGTCAGTCAGCCAGTCAACCAGTCAGCAGTCAGTCAGTCAGTCAGTCAGCCAGTCAGCCCAGTCAGCCAGTCAGCCCAGTCAGCCAGTCAGCCAGTCAGCCCAGTCAGCCAGTCAGCCCAGTCAGCCAGTCAGCCAGTCAGTCAGTCAGTCAGTCAGTCAGCCAGTCAACCAGTCAGCCCAGTCAGCCAGTCAGCCCAGTCAGCCAGTCAGCCCAGTCAACCAGTCAGCCAGTCAGCCAACCAGTCAGCCCAGTCAGCCCAGTCAGCCAGTCAGTCAGTCAGCAGTCAGCCAGTCAGCCAGTCAGCCAGTCAACCAGTCAGCCAGTCAGCCAGTCAGCCCAGTCAGCCCAGTCAACCAGTCAGCCCAGTCAGCCAGTCAGCCAGTCAGCCCAGTCAGCCAGTCAGCCAGTCAGCCAGTCAACCAGTCAGCCAGTCAGCCAGTCAGCCCAGTCAACCAGTCAGCCAGTCAGCCAGTCAACCAGTCAGCCAGTCAGCCAGTCAGCCAACCAGTCAGCCAGTCAGCCAGTCAGCCAGTCAACCAGTCAGCCCAGTCAGCAGTCAGTCAGTCAGCCAGTCAACCAGTCAGCCAGTCAACCAGTCAGCCAGTCAACCAGTCAGCCAGTCAGCCCAGTCAGCAGTCAGTCAGTCAGCCAGTCAGCAGTCAGCAGTCAGTCAGTCAGCCAGTCAGCAGTCAGCAGTCAGTCAGTCAGCCAGTCAACCAGTCAACCAGTCAGCAGTCAGTCAGTCAGCCAGTCAACCAGTCAGCAGTCAGCCAGTCAACCAGTCAGCAGTCAGTCAGTCAGTCAGTCAGTCAGCCCAGTCAGTCAGTCAGTCAGCAGTCAGTCAGTCAGTCAGCAGTCAGTCAGCCCAGTCAGCCAGTCAGTCAGTCAGTCAGTCAGCCAGTCAGCAGTCAGTCAGTCAGCAGTCAGCAGTCAGCAGTCAGCCAATCAGCAGTCAGCCAGTCGGCCAGTCAGCAGTCAGCCAATCAGCCAGTCGGCCAGTCAGCAGTCAGTCAGTCAGCCAGTCAGTCAGTCAGCAGCCAGTCAGTCAGCATGTAGTGTAGACAGCGTCTGGCGCCCCCTGCAGGACAGACAGTGACATTTTGAAAACGCTGGAACGGAGCGATGACTCATCATTCCCTTAAGTTTGGTCAAAGCGCCGTCGCAGACCGGCCGATCCTTTGTTCCATGTGCTGTCAGGCTGCCGTGACCTCTGACCTCTGACCTCTGACCTCCTGACTACTGGCTACTGAAGCTGATTCTACTGTTGACTTCAGTGGATCAGAGTC
>NC_136018.1:440983-450983 GCF_048128805.1 Centroberyx gerrardi | reverse complement strand
TGTCTGTGTGTGTGTGTGTGTGTGTGTGTGTGTGTGTGGTAGAAGGTAGTTCCAGCTGTGTCAGTAGAGCAGGAGGTAAAACCTGGACAGGAGCAGCTGATTGGCTGGAGGAGACTCACACACCTCCCCCCCCCCCCCAACTGCTGCTTACCCAGCATGCAATTTAACCACTTCCTCTCCAACGCATCGAGCACGCTACAACACAAACAACCCCCCGGGCAGAGAGAGAGAGAGAGAGAGAGAGAGAGAGAGAGAGAGAGAGGGGGTGGGGGGGAGTGGGTTTAAAAGTCAAGAGGAAGGACAAAAAAGTCCAGGAAAGCAAGAAAGACGACTAACAGCACATCCAGTTTACTTTACTACTATACAGGAGTATGTAGAGTATAGTACTATAGAGTATATAGTAGTATAGAGTATATAGAGTATATAGTAGTATAGAGTATATAGAGTATATAGTAGTATAGAGTATATAGAGTATATAGTAGTATAGAGTATATAGTAGTATAGAGTATATAGAGTATATAGTAGTATAGAGTATATAGTAGTATAGAGTATATAGAGTATATAGTAGTATAGAGTATATAGTAGTATAGAGTATATAGAGTATATAGTAGTATAGAGTATATAGAGTATATAGTAGTATAGAGTATATAGTAGTATAGAGTATATAGAGTATATAGTAGTATAGAGTATATAGTAGTATAGAGTATATAGAGTATATAGTAGTATAGAGTATATAGTAGTATATAGTAGTATAGAGTATATAGTAGTATAGAGTATATAGAGTATATAGTAGTATAGAGTATATAGAGTATATAGTAGTATAGAGTATATAGTAGTATAGAGTATATAGAGTATATAGTAGTATAGAGTATATAGTAGTATAGAGTATATAGAGTATATAGTAGTATAGAGTATATAGTAGTATAGAGTATATAGAGTATATAGTAGTATAGAGTATATAGTAGTATAGAGTATATAGAGTATATAGTAGTATAGAGTATATACCGTATTTCCTCTAATAGTGGCCGGTAGTCAATTAAAAGCCGGGTCTCCGATAATGGCCGGGGCCGTGGTCGACACAAACAAATAAAGGCCGGCCCCAGATACAGGCCGGGGGAAAAAACAAAGGAAACAAGACTAGGTCAAAACCAGTATATAGCTGCACCGTGTCCGTCTCCTCTCTCCGCCGCTGCCTCTCCACCGCGCCCACGGCCCGTACCTATCGGGGACACCCGGTGACGCATCGGCGTGGGGAGCCCGCCGCAATCTCAGCCGGATCACCGGGAACAAATCGGCGCCCAGCTATCGGCACCGGCCGGAACCGTGTCCCCGGGAAACTCGAAGCGTCGGCAGTAAGCCCTCGGCGCAACGAAACCTCCGTGCCGCCGACAGAACAGAGGGCCGTCAGGTGGACTGAGCTCGCGCATCGAAAAAAACGGCGATATGATATAATTGTATAGATTGTACTTTAGCTTCAGTTAGCTTCAGTTAGCTTCAGCGTACATGCAAACAACTGTGGATACCGGTAAACTCCTGCTGCCTGTTTGTAACTGTAGTTTGTAGTAACGTACAAGTGCCACAGGCCGGCGGAAGTCTCTGGAGCGTGCCGTCGTCGATTACCGTAATTATCGTAATGCATTGCAGTAACAAAAAAACGGCTACCTAACGAACCCCAACAGAAGCAGATCAGAAAATCAAACTTCATACTAAAATATGAGCAAATATACTTATCAAACAGAGGGAATTAGAAATAAAGGCCTGTCTCTAATATAAGCCTGCTTCCAATAAAGGCCTGGTACCCTCTGCAGTTGAGGTAAATAAAGGCCCGGGCCAATATTAGAGGAAATACGGTAGTAGTATAGAGTATATAGAGTATATAGTAGTATAGAGTATATAGAGTATATAGTAGTATAGAGTATATAGTAGTATAGAGTATGCAGTATAGAGTATATAGAGTATATAGTAGTATAGAGTATATAGAATATATAGTAGTATAGAGTATATAGAGTATATAGTAGTATAGAGTATATAGAGTATATAGTAGTATAGAGTATATAGTAGTATAGAGTATGCAGTATAGAGTATATAGAGTATATAGTAGTATAGAGTATATAGAATATATAGTAGTATAGAGTATATAGTAGTATAGAGTATATAGAGTATATAGTAGTATAGAGTATATAGTAGTATAGAGTATGCAGTATAGAGTATATAGAGTATATAGTAGTATAGAGTATATAGAGTATATAGTAGTATAGAGTATATAGTAGTATATAGTAGTATATAGAGTATATAGTAGTATAGAGTATATAGTAGTATATAGTAGTATATAGAGTATATAGTAGTATATAGAGTATATAGTAGTATAGAGTATATAGTAGTATATA
Organism: Centroberyx gerrardi; assembly: GCF_048128805.1. NCBI lineage: Eukaryota > Metazoa > Chordata > Actinopteri > Beryciformes > Berycidae > Centroberyx > Centroberyx gerrardi. The sequence goes on along the minus strand of NC_136018.1, from coordinate 448,596 downwards.
GTAGTATATAGAGTATATAGTAGTATAGAGTATATAGTAGTATATAGTAGTATATAGAGTATATAGTAGTATATAGTAGTATATAGAGTATATAGTAGTATAGAGTATATAGTAGTATATAGTAGTATATAGAGTATATAGTAGTATAGAGTATATAGTAGTATATAGTAGTATATAGAGTATATAGTAGTATATAGAGTATATAGTAGTATAGAGTATATAGTAGTATATAGTACTATATAGAGTATATAGTAGTATAGAGTATATAGTAGTATATAGTAGTATATAGAGTATATAGTAGTATATAGAGTATATAGTAGTATAGAGTATATAGTAGTATATAGTAGGGATGCACATTTTCAGAAATTTCCTTAATCGATCGTCGGTCACGTTAATGACCAATTAATCAATTAATGATAATGTAAAAAACAGCTTTTGACATAGAAAATAGAAAATAGAAAATGTCGATGGCCGGTAGTGTCCCAGTTCCATAATTAGTCCAAATCATTATGTTTTTGTTTTTTTTAAGACTATTTTTTGTGCATTTGTTGCCTTTATTAGAGAGTGGAAAGTGGAGAGTGTTTCTACTCAGTGATGTCAGGCACCGCCCACTACACACGTCAACATTTAGACAACGATACAGCCGCTTCTCCACCGCATGGTACCGGCTCAACTCGCCTCGACTCCACTCGCTTTTGGTAGTATCACTTGGTTTTCCACTGCAGATAGTACAGTTAGTTAAATGGCAGATTTTGCCATTTAATAGTAGTTAATTAAATTAAAATTAAGTTAAGTTAAGTTAAATTAAATTAAATTAAATTAAATTAAGTTAAAAAATTGCGGCCGCTACAGTAGCTTGGCTATTTAAATATGGCGGGTTTGTGCAGGATGTCCCGTGTCACACAATGATGACGATTCTCTCTGACCAATCAGTAGTCTGCAGTGTTTTCACGTCACCTTTTGGTATCGCCTCAGCTCGCTTGGAACCTCGACGGAGGTGCTGCCAAAAAAAGTACCAGGTACCAGGTAATATGGTACCTGGTACCAGGTAATATGGTACCTGGTACCAGGTAATATGATACCAGGTACCTGGTAATATGGTACCTGGTAATATGGTACCAGGTACCAGGTAATATGGTACCTGGTACCTGGTAATATGGTACCTGGTACCTGGTAATATGGTACCAGGTACCAGGTACTATGATACCAGGTACCTGGTAATATGGTACCTGGTACCTGGTAATATGGTACCTGGTACCTGGTAATATGGTACCTGGTAATATGGTACCAGGTACCTGGTAATATGGTACCAGGTACCTGGTAATATGATACCAGGTACCTGGTAATATGGTACCAGGTACCTGGTAATATGATACCAGGTACCTGGTAATATGATACCAGGTACCTGGTAATATGGTACCTGGTAATATGATACCAGGTACCTGGTAATATGGTACCAGGTACCTGGTAATATGGTACCAGGTACCTGGTAATATGATACCAGGTACCTGGTAATATGGTACCTGGTACCTGGTAATATGGTACCTGGTAATATGATACCAGGTACCTGGTAATATGGTACCTGGTAATATGGTACCTGGTACCTGGTAATATGGTACCTGGTAATATGGTACCAGGTACCTGGTAATATGATACCAGGTACCTGGTACCATATTACCAGGTACCAGGTAATATGGTACGCCTCAGGTAATATGGTACCAGGTACTTGCCCAATGGAAAACTCAAAAAGGCGAGTAGAGTCGAGTCGAGCCGGTACCATTCGGTGGAAAAGCGGCTTATGAACCCCCCCCTCTCCCCGCCACTCTCACCCCCTTTCAATAATTGAACTTTTAATGTTGGGCAAACAGCGGTGTTCTCGATGATCGCCCGGCCGGGTGTGTCTGCCTCTACTGAATTCATTTATTTTGGGTTCGATGGAACTGGTTTCCCATCAAACCCAAAAGAAATGAATTCAGTTCCGTCCATCCATAGTGATGGACGGAGCGCTCCAGTCTAGGGCTGCAGCTATCGATTATTTTAGTAATCGAGTATTCTACCGATTATTCCATCGATTAATCGAGTAATCGGATAAGAAATACTTTTGCTTTATTAAAGAGCAATAGTAAATATACAAAAGAGAAAAGCTGTCCGCACGAAGCTGTCCATACGACACTGTGATTTACTGAAAACGAGGTGAAATAATAATTATTATTGATATTTATTACTAGGCCTAAATATCATACAAGTTCATAAGACTGGCTAATGTACATTTATTTACTATGTTGAAGGGTTGCCCTACACCTGCTGACCCTACTCACTGCAATCAAACTAAACTGAATATACCTGCTGTATTGGACTGGTGCATTTTAGGCTCCAATTGCTACTTACACCACCTGATATTTTGCTTTCTGGGGTATTTTATGCATCACTGTGAGGGGAGTAGGTGTGTGTGTGTGTATGTGTGTGACTATCATAATAATAACATGAATGAAGCTCAGGCTTTCACAATTTGACTGCAGCATTTTATTTTCTGTGGTTATTTTCTTGAGCAAAACTTAGCTAACTTAGGGACATCATAACTAGCCACCATATTGATTTACGTTCTTAACTAGCCATTACATATAGCCATAATTAACGTGCATTCTTTACTAGCCTTCATCTCATCCCGTTTTAATATTAAGTGCTGACTCCGCCCACCCGGCCAGTTTCGGCGTATGCCGGTAGCAATTACAAGTGGACCCTATCCTACAGTCCCTGCTCTCAGCGGAGGGAAGGGGGCTACGCTGTGTGGGAAGCGCTGTGACCGTCAGACCTCTCTGGATTAGACAAGCAAGTACAGAAAACCGGCATCAGCCGAACCAATTTATTGCCAAATGCTTTGGGATTCAACACATTAACATTGCTTCCCATGGTCAGAAAAAGTCGGCAGATTTGTCGCTAGTCGCTTTTGAGAAATAAAGTCGCCAGGGGGGTCTGAAAAGTCGCTAAGTCTAGCGACAAAGTCGCCAAGTTGGCAACACTGGATCCGAAACTTTGGACACTTTCTGTCGTTTTCTCTGGCCTGTCTCTTCTCTTCGCCCCTCGCTATTTTCTCTCTCTTTCTCCAGCGCGTTGTGCAACAGTAATAATCATCCGTGCGAAACACTGAGTGTGTATATAGTTATATGGATTAAACGAAGCTTCGATGCAAAGAATTTGCATCGATGATTTTTAGTAATCGAGTTTCTCGAGGAATCGTTTCAGCCCTACTCCAGTCTGAGGCCGGCCAATCAGCCACCTGGACTGGCTGAAGCTGGTGCACAGGGGCGGCCTGGTGGCTCAGTGGGCGAAGGCGCGTACCGTGTAAACGCGACGTCCTGGGTTCAGATCTGGCCCAGGACCTCTGTCACATGTCGCCCCCCTCTCTCTACCTGTCTTTCCTGTCTATCTCTACTGTAAAAACACACTATCACAATAAAGCCAAAAAGCCTAAAACATAATCTTTGAGCTGGTTTACATGCAGGGCGCCACTCAGAATTTGACACTGGAATGCGCCTCCAGTTCTGAAAAAATAAATCCAGAACAGTACCTGCGGTTGTACAAATGATTCGGTTCGCTTTTATCACCAGTTTGCCGGCTTGGGCGGTGCTTAAAAACGTAAGGCTCCACCCAACCGGGAAGCCGGGCCACATTAAACAAACGCACAATCAAACGACAGGCAGACAGTTTAACCTGAGCAGGAGCGGACAGGTTGTGTGGAGAAAATGTCAGGAAAGAAGAAACTAGACATTCTGTCTTGTTTCAACCCAATGTGATAAAACAACGTGTTCAGGTGAATTTAAAGGAATAGTTCACCCAAAAATGAAAATTCTGTCATCATCTACTCACCCTCATGCCAGTTGAAACACAGGTGAAGTTTGTCCATATAACACACAGGGAGGCTGCAGCTCAGCTCCATAGCAGCCTTCTCCAAAACAACTGAAGTCAGTGGGGACCAGTTCTTCAGAGCTCCAAAAACACCTACAGTATATTTACACCATAATTTAGTGCAAATCTTAACTACAGCTGATTGATTTGCAACAAATCATGGTGTATAGGTCTTTCTATTCACAGTGTGATTGTTTGGCTGTTTTTGTTTTGGAGCTCTAAGGTAGTGTGTCCACCAAAGCGTTTTTTCCCAGCTGAAAATGCCAGGCGCTCTTCTGAAAACGCCCAGCTGGGAGCGCTTGAGAGCGCTTTGGAGGCGCAGTGTTTTTTCAGCTGAGACGCTTTGGTTGCTATGATACGGAATATCCGCGGAAGTACAAAGTAGAGTACTTGCTCTGGCCCTGGCTCTGGATGAAGGGACGGCTGAAGCACGTAGGGAGAGAGGACGGATAATAATTACATTTAATTACGGTTAGCAAGCTACGCTACTTTGGACTTTTTTCCCGATCAGCTGGCTGACTCTAGCTGACTGTTGCCTATCTGATAGACCCGTGGCGAACGAAATGTTCCTCCAAGCATTATTTTTCATGTTGATATTGTGGTAGTCCGGGGATGTCATCTGGTACAGACATGGTGACTCAGGACACGCCCCCTAAAGAACAGGTCCCCATTGACTTCAGTTGTTTTGGAGAAGGCTGCTACGAAGTTGTGCTGGCAGCCTCCCTGTGTGTTATATGGACTAACAAATTTCAAATTTCAAACAGACTGACGTGTCATTTTCACATGATCCACCTCTGGAAGTGAAATGACTGGAGTGAGTGTAAAGTCTGGGTACGGTGACAGTGTGAACACAAAGAGCAGCAGCAACACCTCCAGCTCTGTGGATGTTGGCTGACAGCTTGACTTTACCGTAGCGCCTGCTGTACGAGCGCAGCGGGGGTTTCCCTCTGCAGACTGCAACTCACCTGAACACTGAGCACGGTCAGAAGAACCGACACCTGAGCAGCTAAAACACGCACACAAAATAAAAATAAAAAACCAAGACCCTGCCCACTCCACACCCCTCCAAAGGTCAAGGCCTCTCATTGACTATTCTGGACCCTCTCCCTCTCCCTCTCTCTCTCTCTCTCTCTCTCTCTCTCTCTCTCTCTCTCTCTCTCTCTCTCTCTCTCTCTCTCTCTCTCTCCCTCTCTCTCTCCCTCTCTCTCTCCCTCTCTCTCTCTCTCTCTCTCCCTCTCTCTCTCTCTCTCCAGAAGAAGAAGAACTGGGTTAGCAGTTAGCATGAGCAGCGATGCTATAATTTTTATAAAAACATCAAGTGGTTTCAAGGCTGGTTATAATGTTCTGTTCTGTCTCTCAAGTGAGTCGTTGTGACAAAATCAATTTCTATTTATCTAAATCCTCATTTCAAGCATACTGGATGATGAGGAGAGAATGAATGTGTTGTGGAATAAAACTCTTCATATTTTGGTGGATGGGCAGACACACACACACACACACACACACACACACACACACACGCCTGCTCACACCCGACACAGCGAACACAGCAGATCAGCACACATGTGACGTGTGAAGAATAACCGCTGTGTGTCCGAAACAACAAGACTCCACTTCACCCGGCCTGCTGCTCACACACTGCTGGAGTCTGGAGGTCTATTCAGTTTATTGGCTGATAAAATACTGAACGCGGGCGCTAAGTTACGCTGCGTTCCAGACGTGTCGGAAATTCAAACTTCCTATTACAGCAGAAAGCTAAAGTGAGAGAGAGGCAGAAACCTGCAGCGCACAACTAAAACTACCAGGGTCAGGCAGTCCGGTTTCTGTTTAACAATCTAAAAACCTTTACACTGTGCACATGTTTTTACCTTAGACTACAACTACTACTTAGAACTGCCGATTGTTTTTTTTTGTTATTGTCTATGCACTGTATGTTTGTGCACCAGGGGCCAGATGAATTTCCTAAACGCATAACAGTTAAACTTGACTTGACTATTAGGAAAAATGCAACGAAACAATCCTTCAAGTCAGAAAGTGAAGTAGGAAACCGGCTCCAGATCTCTCGGCCCCGAGGTTTCTGACATCACGACAACATGGCTGCTACACTGTAAACACTGTAAACACGGTAAACACGGTAAACACTGTAAACACTGTAAACACTGTAAACACGGTAAACACGGTAAACACTGTAAACACTGTAAACACTGTAAACACGGTAAACACGGTAAACACTGTAAACACTGTAAACACTGTAAACACTGTAAACACTGTAAACACTGTAAACACGGTAAACACTGTAAACACGGTAAACACTGTTAACACTGTTAACACTGTTAACACTGTAAACACTGTAAACACTGTAAACACGGTAAACACTGTAAACACTGTAAACACTGTAAACACGGTAAACACGGTAAACACTGTTAACACTGTTAACACTGTAAACACGGTAAACACTGTAAACACGGTAAACACTGTAAACACGGTAAACACTGTAAACACGGTAAACACGGTAAACACTGTAAACACGGTAAACACGGTAAACACTGTAAACACGGTAAACACTGTAAACACGGTAAACACGGTAAACACTGTAAACACTGTAAACACTGTTAACACTGTAAACACTGTAAACACGGTAAACACGGTAAACACTGTAAACACTGTAAACACGGTAAACACTGTAAACACGGTAAACACGGTAAACACTGTAAACACTGTAAACACTGTTAACACTGTAAACACTGTAAACACGGTAAACACTGTAAACACGGTAAACACGGTAAACACGCTAAATACGGTAAACTCTACACAGCGTCACTGATAACATGTTTAAAATCCTCAAAACACTTTTCAGCATCACATGACCATAAATCTATCAAAAAGCCAAAAGTGTGGTCAAACATGGAACTCTGAAATATAAAGTTGCTCCTTCAGTTGCTAACCAGCTAATGTTGCTAAATACCGTCAACATAGCTGTTGCACGGGGAACAGTATGGACCTTGTTCCCACAGCAGCCATTTTGAACCGACGTCACATATTAGAAACAACCGGATCTCAGGAATCCAGAGGGACGACATGTTTGGCCCAGAATCCAGACTAGCTAGCTCGTGGCTAACTAGCTCGTAAACCAGCTAACTTCCCTTTTTTGGTTCATTTTCTTGTTCAGTCTGGTTTGTCTCTGTTGTCTGCCATTGTTTTCATGTGTGACGCCAATCTTCCCACCCCAGACTGTGACATCAGTTCAAAATGGCCGCCGTGGGAATGAGGTCAATTTTACGTTGGGTAAAGAAAATCTCGTGGGCGTCCGTGTTTCTCCTCTGGTTTTTCAAAGCTGGACAAGCGCACCAAAGACACCAATTACAACCAGCTGGGACTTTACTCACCTCTGACTCAGCAGTATTCTACTCTACAGGTAATCCAGCGTTAGAGTCCTGTTCTATTCTTACGGGGACACCGAGTAGGATTTTGCCCGTAAGAAGTCAAAGTTGACTCCTCCTCCCAGCTCAACAAGAGGTGAAGCCCCGCCCCCTGAAAGCACAGCGAGGCGAAACGCCAAGCAGACGAGACTCACTCCAAAACCAGAGTTCACTGCTGGAGAGTGTTGAAGGATGAAGAGCTGCTGGTTAGCTTATATCAGCTTTTCTACTACAAAGAAGCTACGCTAACAACGGTAGCTAGCTGCAGCTCTCTCTCACACACACACA